>NC_084648.1:87500-292500 GCF_019802595.1 Syngnathoides biaculeatus | reverse complement strand
GAGTGCTGAGCGCATGCTTTGTGGATACCACAGATGAATAAAGACAGCTTTTTTGATTACTCAAAATCACATGCCTACACAACTGTAAACAAGCACAAACATACACATGCCTATGACACCATTCTTATGTTGTCTGGTATGGTGGTGTTTTGTCACCAGTAGAAACTGAATGACATTTCAATTATCTCTTAGAACATACATCTATTTCCTATATAGCACTTGCCCTCATTAAAGTTGCAGGTGAGCTGGAGCCTACCTCACCAGACTTTGGGCGATAGGTGAGGTACCCTCTGAACTCAACAATTTAACATGGACATATAATAAAAAAGCTCCTCCCTGTAATCTTTAAACATGAAAGGAATGATGCTCACAAAAGATGACAACTGCAGGTATTTTTACTGCATTAAGAATGTTGTAGGCACGGCACGCCCCACTGCAACATGATTGGCTCCGACATTGTGTAAAAGTTAGGCTACACAGATGCGATTAGATTTACAAAATCAAAAGTAATAGGTTTATGTATGAGATCGTAGTTGTGGCAAAACCATTTGGAATTGCGTAACCAGTCTCAAATGCCTAACCGGAATCGCCATCATAAATACATTTGCAAATGTATATGTTGATCTCAGAATGTGTGATCTGTAAATATCAGGCCCCTCAATGCGATGTGACCTTCTGCATCTGTAGAAGTTTGTCGTCAAGGTCCAGTCAAGAGGGATGAGGGACCTACAAGCCCCATATGCATTTGCAAATCACTGCAATTATTTTTGGATCATCCTCGGTGAGAGTGTGGCAAAAGTAACATCTAAAATAACATTCAATCTAGAGGCCCAATATTTATAAATACATTTACGGCTCATTGTCCGCATTTGCAAATTTTTTTCAGATATGTCAATATGGTTGTGTTGTCGCATGGGTTACACATGTGCAAATGGTTTTGGAAAATTGGCCCCATAGTTGTTTGGTTTAGGACTCGGGTTGGTATTAAGGTGGTTTAGGATGTCTTAATGTTAGGATTAGAGTGGGTTAGGGTCAGTGGGATTCATATCAACTCTGCCACACTGAAGTCACATACTTTCAGGGGCGTGTCATACCTAGAACACAAGTATGATTCCTAATGCATTCTTCCTGTCATTTCATTCCAACACTCTCCCTAAAGTTGCATCACTCTCATAAGTTAAGGAAAAAATGTCAGTGGTGATAATAATGCCTCTTTGAAACTGATATTGAAAACGGTCTTTTCCGTGTTCCATAGCTAATGGGCCAGTTCATTGCACGTGCTGTCTGTGACCAAATATTGTCAAAGAACTACATTGAGGGCTACAAAGGCCGAGTTGGCTGTGAATACACAAGGTATGTGATTACCACTATCCAGTATGCTTTGTCAAAAATTGTACGACTAGCCTACTGTTACTTCAGAATAACATGACTCAAGTACTGTAGTAATAAAAAGTAGATCCACCTATCGATCTCTCGCTCCATTGTTCCTTCACTGGTGAACAAGACCCCAAGATACTTAAACTCCTCCACTTGGGCCATGATCTCATCCCCAACCTAGAGAGGGCACACCACCCTTTTCCGACTGAGGACCATGGTTTCGGATTTGGTGGCGCTGAGTCTCATCCCAGCCGCCTCACACTCTGCTGCAAACTACTCGAGTGACCGTTGGAGATCAAGGTTTGAAGAAGCCAACAGAGCTACATCATCTGAAAAGAGGAGAGATGCACTGCTGAGGCCACCAAACCAGACCCCCTTTACGCCTCGGCTGCACCTTGAGATTGTGTCCAGAAAAGTCGGTGACAAAGGGCAGCCTTGGCACTGTCCAACTGTCACTGGAAATGAGTCAAACTTACTGCCAGCAATGAAGACCAAACTCTGACACCGGTCGTAAAGGGAGCTTACAGGCCATATCAGGGGGCTCTGTACCCCATACTCCCGAAGGACCCCCCACAGGACTCCCCGAGGGATATGATCGAACGCCTTCTCAAAGTCCACAAAACACATCTAGACTGGTTGGGCAACCTCCCTTGCACCCTTGGGGATCCTGCCAATCCTGTTTGGTGGCCAGGACAAAAACCACATTGCTCCTCCTGAACTTCCCAATGGCCCCTCCTTTCCAGGACCTCTGAATAGACCTTGCCAAGGAGGCTGAGGGAGTGTGATCCCCCTGTATTTGGAACACATGCTCCCGTCCACGTTCTTAAAAAGGAAAGCCACCACCCCAGTCTCCCAATCCAAAGGCACTGTCCCTGATGTCCACACTGTGTTTCAGAACAGCCCCACAACATCCAGAGCATTTAGGAACTCCAGCGAATCTCATCCACCACAGGGGTACTGCCACTGAGGAGCTTTTTAACCACCTAGGTGACCTCAACCCCGAAATAGGAGAGCCTGCATCAGAAATGGGTGGACACTGTGAACTGTTGTTTTGTGCATAGGCATAAGCAACAGTCAGGACCCGTCCCCCCCCCATCCCAAGGCAGAGGGAAGCTACCCTCATACACCGGAGGAAACCCCAATGTACAGGTCCGAAGGCGGGGGGGGGGGGGCAATAGGTATCCCCACACCTGCTCAGCGTTTCTCACCGTGGGCAACTCCAGAATGGAATAGCGTCTAACCCTTCTCAAGAGGCCTTGTACCAGAGCCCATGCAGTGTCTAGAGGTGAGTCAGACTATCTAGTAGGAGCTTCTCAACCTCACACGCCAACTCGGGCTCCTTCCCTACCGGAGTGGTGACATTCCATCTCCCTAGAGCCAGTTTCTGTAGCAGGGGATCGGGTCGCCAAGGTCCCCGCCTTCGGCTACCACTCAGCTCACATTGCACCTGACCCCGGTGGCTCCTCTCTCAGGTGATGAACTCATGAGAAATGGGACCCATGTTTTCCTTTCAGGCTGTGCCCGGCTGAACCCAATAGGCGCAGGCCTGGCTGACAGGCGCCCGCTCTCGAGCTCCACCTCTAGGCCTGGCTCCAGAGGGGGGGCCCAGTGACCAGTGTCCAGGCAAGGGAAACCTGATTCCATTTGGGTATACCATCATGGGGGTCTTTTGGCCATGCTTTGTCTGGTCCCTTACGTAGAACCGGTTTGCCATGGGCGACTCTACCAGAGCCGCGAAGCCCCAGACAACTTAGCGCCTAGGATCATTGGGATACACCAACCCCTCCATCACAATAAGGAAGAGGTGAATCAATCAAGAAGAGGTGTTAAACTTCTGCTTGATACAAATGTTTGTAGAAATTTCTTTTCCTTTTCTTATAGTGATTTCAATCAAAACTGGGCATTATTGTCCTTGTTTCTTAGTTTGTTTTTTTGACAGAACTCTTGTGTTGGATTTTGGAAGTGTACCCAATGTTGTTACTTGTTTACACAAGAATCATTGATCTTGCAGGGCGGCCCTCGACCGAGCGGCTGTGCTGTTGAAGATGAGTAATGGTGGGGTTCGTGTAGACAACCAATGGACCACAGGCGGGGGACAGAGACCTGTCACACAACTCGTCAAAGAGGTAAAATCCTTCCTATGATCATTGTCATTCTAAGCTGTTTGCGGTTGACATTTGATGGAGGGTAAAAAAAAAAATGTTTTGTTAGATGACCCTGTTGCTTAAGGAATACGTCCTATCTGGAGACACTAAGGAGGCTGAGAGGTGCCTCAGAGATTTGGAAGTTCCTCATTTTCACCATGAGTTTGTCTATGAGGTAAGTCAGTCCGGATATGCAGTCAGTCAGCTACAAACAGATCTGGCTCTGTATTCGACTGTTCTTTAAGGCAATTGTAATGGTGTTGGAGTCCAAGGGAGAGAAGACATTCAAAATGGTTCTTCAGCTTCTTAAGTCACTCTCTGTGTCTTCCATCATCACTGTGGACCAAATGAGAAGGGTAAAATGCTGCCCGTTTCAGTTATCTAATACATATTTTACTCATCGGTTTTTTTTTCTTCCTTACGTAGGGCTATGAAAGAGTTTATATGGACATAACTGAAATTAACATAGATGTTCCTCGTGCATACTTCATCCTTGAGCAGTTTGTTGAAAAGAGCTTTAATATGGTAATCATTGATGTAAAATTAAGAGATCTTTGCCCATGTAGGTAAGTGCACAGTCCTTCGGCAAATTATTAAAACACAATCATGTACACAACTTCTGAATAATGTCAATTTCTTTCTCCTGCCAGGGGTCGCAAGAGGTTTGTCAGTGAGGGAGACGGGGGTCTCATCAAAACTGAAAGCTAAAGAGAAGCACTTTTAAAGCTCCAGTACTTTTTCACTTGCATTTTTCCTAACTAGTAGGGAAAAAAATGCACTTTTGAAACCGAAGTTCTTTAGATGGTTTCCTCCTGTGTTTTACCATAAACGATAACATAAGCTACCCCAGAAAGTGCCATACCTCTGTGTCAGTCATTCCATGTTATGATGTACAGTATTCGATGGAGTCCACTGCCACACTTTTTGAGTGTTCTCGGAGGCAACTGTTTGTACATGCGGCTGCTTTGTTTTAAGAGCTTTATAATGCGTACAGAAAATAAAGGAGAGTAAGTTTGTTATATGCAATACTGTCCCCCCACCCCTTTACTGGCTGCTCTTTTTACGCCGTGTGAGTCATTTTCTTTTGTTATTGAAAGTCAATTCAGGTTCCAAGAAGTGGCATTAACAGTTTATTCTTGTTTCCCCAAGTTTGTTCATTAAAACAATTATAAAGAAACTTTTGTTGTTGTTACAGTCTGACAAATGTCAACATATCAAATTTACAGAGCTGAAGTCACACTCGGGTTATAAATAACTAAAAACACAAGATATAATTGCAAATAACAAACATTACATTTGTCATCCACCCTCCAATACACAAAGCATCAAAAATTTTTAATTGCTGGATGGTTATAACTTAACATACGCGTATCCCCTTTCATTCAAAGCTCTCTGATGGAGCGAATCAGCCACAGCTATCTATTCCAACTACTCCTTTGAGTTCTTGTTGTTTGACAGCCTCGTGAGCCTCCATCTGCATCTTCTCCAGCTTCTCAAGTGTGACTGACTTGAGTGGGAGCAGTTTGGGCTTACAAAGAACCATGGTAGGGACGTCTTCCATGGAAAGCTGCCCTGTAACAACAAAATCATTGGTAGTGTCATTGTTTCTCTTTACTGTGAATCACATTTTTTCCTGTGTACTCGCATTTACATTTTTTTTGTTTGTTTGCATGTACAATCTTAACAGTCATGTTAGTGTCAACCAAATGTGTGTATATTGTACAGAGATACAAAACCTTGTTTCGGCAGAACTTCTCTGAACACGGGTTTCACTTCTGGCATTGTGTTCGGTTGTGTGAGCCACTGGAGAATACGTAAAAGACATTTTTAAAAAATTGCCAAAGTAAACAGCTCACGCTCTCTGACGCAATAGCCACAACAAACTACAGCCACGATAATATTGTTAATATAAAAAAAGGTCCGTTTGTACCGCTAGGATAAGTGCTCCATATCGTGTTATAAAACTGGAAATACTCAAGACATTACATAAGTACATAAATCCTATGTTGTAATTTGATTAATTCAATGAGAAAGGGAACATTCAAAAGCTGATTTGAATGCTCAGAGTAGAACTTGAACTGTCCAATGAAATGGCTTCGTTTATCTTGTTCACACCGCTATTGTGACGTGACGTACATTACACTTAAACTGAATTTAATATATGATAGTTAATTTTTACGGAGATGTCATTCGGAAAATACAGCGTTTAGCTAGCCGACCTGACGCTAAATTTAGCATCTATCTAGCCGATCTGACGCTACAACCGCTTCATGTGCAACGTGCTCACATTTCGGTTTTTATAGTTAAGTAGATCTTTCCGTCATTTACTGCCAATACATTCAGGTCTTTGACGACTCACCTCTTCAACTTGGATTTTTGCAGTTGTCAAGACAACCCATTTGCTACACGACACCGCATTCTTCTTTTCCAACTATATTTTTGATGGTATGAGCCTTCTACTGACATCTATTGGTAACATTTGGAATAAACCAGACAAACGCGCCGACGTCTCGACTTTCCCCTGATTTTGGTTGAAGAGGGATGGGGAGTTGCATAAAACATAAAATCTAGCCTGCATGATTGTTGTCGCTTGCTTTACAAGAGTAATTAAGTATAACGAATGTTTTATTTTGCATCACAGATTTCTTTGTTTTAATGAACATGTTAACACAAGTACAAATGATAAGGAACAACTATAACTTCCAAACCTAGTTTATATTGTTTATATTCGACGTTCGATTGTGAGAACGGAGGGGAATGTGTTTAAAATGTGGTACGATCAAACCACTTGATTTTTTTGTATTTTATGTTATTTTTGCATGAGGTGTGTTGATCATATTAAGTTGTATTTCATGGTCAAAGTTTGCATGTGAAGATGCAATGTTACACAACTTTTCTGCCTGAAACTATGTGAATAATTTCAAAATATAACATTGGTCAACAACAGCGCCCATAATGAATATCAGACAGAGCCCGGAGTTCGACCATTGCTCATCTTTATACACCTGTGTACCTGGAAAATGTAAAATTTCCCATCTTTCTTCACCTCTAAAATATATTATTTGAATTCGCACATTTAACGTATATCTGTTCTGTATTGTAAAATTATCATTCTTTTCTGTTTTCAAAATCGCAAAGCCTTAGTTAAAGAAAGGCTGGGTTCACAATTGGGGCCATTGGGAAAATAAGGGGTTCCACCCACCTGGGAGTATGTCTGATATAATGGTGAAAAGGTCTATTACAGTACTTCACCGGGTAGCCTACCACCTGGGGAAAAAAAAAACAGTTGGCACAACAAATACCACCTTCCCAACCAACATTAAAATACAGTACTGTACACCTGAATTTTGATTTTTTTTTTTAAAAACTATGCAGTACTTAAGCTACTGCAACATTATGCTCTTTAAATACGAGCAAGCGCTTGAATATGGAAAATTTAAAAAACAGAATAACGTGCATCTTTTTTGTACCGCTTAGCCTCACTAGGGTCACGATCGTGCTAGAGCTTATCCAAGCAATCTCGCTACCTTCAGATGTTAGAGAGGGAAGACCTTGAATTGGTTGCCAATCATTTGCAGGAAAAATAGTCAAATAGCCATTCACACCTACGGGCAATTTACAGTCTTCAATCAACCTACCACAGATGTACTCACACGTGCAGGCACAGGCACAATGTGTGGATAGGTTTCCTATTACGGCGTCTTGTGTGTCATAGAGTTCAGAGAAAAACGGTGATAGGTGAAGTGTGAATTTTTTTTACTATCGTGAATTTATCCGATTGGTCTAAGGGTGGTCGTGACGTCTTTGGAAACCTACCAATTTAACATTTAAATGACCTAAATAAAGGAAACATACTAGATATTAAACACTGTTGAGCCCCCATAGCTCGGTGGTTCGAGCATTGGTTTGGTAAACCAGGGGTTGTGACTTTGTATCCCACTGGGAACTCCACTCCCCGAGAGGCGTTGCGTCAGGAAGGGCATCCGGAGTAATCCAAACAAATATGAGTGTTCATCTGAGATGTCACGCCATGGCGACCCCTAACGGGACAAGCCGAAAGAAACTTACTTCCTCTTCTTCCTCTTACTCTTAAACACCGTCTATTTTACTAAACAGTTAAAATACAACTGAACTTTATTAAGGCAGTGATTCTTGCGCATACCACTAAAGGGAGCCCACGTACCACTAGTGGTACTAGGACCACACTGAGACTCACTTGGATTACTAGAGACGACGTGTGGAAATGATGGCAAATGGGGGCTGGATACTGACGTTTTTAATTTGTTTTGGTGACCCGCATGTTGCTGGTGAAGCCCTGGTAGTCAGATTTACAAATTTATGAGCCAAAGTAGATCTTTAATCTCCAGCATTGGTCTTACTTTATTAATAAAATACTTTGTCGATTGATAGTCCAGTTTAGATTTTTTTTCCGTTTGTTGTTGTTTTTTTTTTTTTGGAAGGTTTGATACAACCTCTTCCATGTTTGACTTGCATTTGGAGCAAACTTTAATCTTACAAGGAGGACGGCTATCCCCCAGCCTCCCAGCCCGCCAACCCCCGACAACCTCAATTGAATAACTGAATAAAGTCTGTACATGGACAGTAAAATGGACGAGTCCAACGATTTTCAAGTACAGTACAGTAAGATCACTGGTACATAGGCTCTCTCTAGTGGTATGTGGCAGAATCACCGATTTAGATATTTTTTGTAAACAGCATAATGTTACGGACGTCAACTTTGTTTTACAGTACAGTAAAGAGCTCATGCACGTGACGTCACCATTTCGCCACTACATATTGCCGGTCGAACAGAGCTGCTCGACATTGTGGGAGACATTGAACCGGACGAGAATATTGACAATGGCCGAGACTTGTTCTGCTGTTGGTTGTTACAACAGACGAGACAGATATTCAAAGAGATCATTCTATCAAATACCAGCTGAAATGACCAGAAAAGGTCAATGGATTTCGGCAATTAAACATGATGGATGGTGCCCAACCAAAATGCACACATGCTTGTGTAGCAATCGCTTAATTTTAGGTAGGAATTATTTTTCTCAATCTCAAATTACCAAAAAGTATTTATAACGCCAATTTGGCTCATTCGAGAACAATGGGTGTTAAAAAAAAAATAAAAAAAAAAAAAAACTGTCACAGAGGTTTACGGAGGTTAAGTGTGTCCGCAATCGCTTCCATGTACTTTCCATGGAGACGACTCCGTCCCCCCCCCTCCCCCCAATCATAGTTAATGAATGAGAGTTTGTGTAAAACCAGGGGTCATTCATTTAAATATTGGTATTTGTATTGAATACTAGCTGAAAAGATCGATGGATTCTGGCAAAGGTTAACATGTCGCCGAACACACTTCCACGTTCACAAGCTGTCACTATGTGGAATTTATTCCTGATGAGAACAGATCCAGCAACGAAGTATTTGTATGCGTCCAGACTTTTATACGCTTTCAAACCTTTTCGTGTAAATCTTAACGACTTACTCACCAGATACATGTGTGGATCCAGTTGTCCAAGACAAGCAGAAGCAAATTAACAGTCCAATTTCTTATCGGCGAAAACATCGACTTTGGCATTAAATACCGGTCCTCTATGCCAAGTTTATCTATTTTTTCCACGTATTGTTGTTTATGTTCACCTTCTAAATGTCTGTTGGTATCGGGCAAGACTCTGAGCGTCGTGCTACAAGATGTATTTCCGTATCGTCTCCAACCGACTTAGCATTGAGTAATGCTTAGCTTGACCGGCAATATGGCGAGGTAAACAAAAGTCACGTGATTTTATGACGTAGGTGCACGAGCTCTATACTGTATGAGGTACAATTCAACTCTATTTAACTTACATGCAAAAAATTGTATTTAATCATTTGAAAACAATATTTTCATATATTTGAAAAGGCAGAATTTTTATTGAACTTTCATGTCCAACTTAGTCAATTGAATCTTTATTTAAGTGTTTTCTCCCTTATATTTTAGTGCAGTCTCGATGTTGAAACTGCGTAATGTTGTAGTTGCTAACATAAAATATTGATTACTGTACACATTTCAGGAATAAAATCTCTGCCTCATTTTTAATGAACACTATGGGCTTACTGTAGTACTATATTTTTATCTTTGTTAACTCAGGTGGTTGTTGGAGACCCAATATATTTAGGCGATATTCGATGTAAAAAAATAAATAAATATATATATATATCTGTATATATATATATATATAGATATATATATCATCTGGACCGGTCCTTTGATGAGAATGGAGGGAGGAGTACTCAAAACAATCATCGTCATCAATATCATCATAATCAAAATTACAGTGAGGAAAAATTCCAAAACCACACAAGGGGACCTAGTGAATGATCTGCAGAGAGCTTGGACCGAAGTAACAAAGAGCAACAGACTACGCTTCCAGAGATTCAAATCCTGTCGTGTCAAATGTGTACCCCTGCTTAAGTAGGTAAATGTCCTGGCCCATCTGAAGTTTGCTAGAGACCATTTGGATGATCCAGAAGAGAGAATGTCATATGTTTAGTTGAAATCAAAATGGAATTTTTTGGTTAAAGCTCAACTTGTTGTGTTTGGAGGAGAAAGAATGCTGAGTTGCATCCAAAGAACACCACTCCTACTGTGAAGTAAGGGGGTGGGAACAATATGGTTTGTGGATGTTTTTCTGCAAAGGGGCCAGGGGGCATGTATCTTGAGATTTTGAGTGAAAACCTTCTAAGCAAGGGTATTGAAGGTGAAACCTGGCTAGATCTTTCATCACGCCAATGATCCCAAACACAACACCCAGGCAACGATGGAGTGGCTCCATAAGAAACATTTCAAGGTCCTGGAGTGGCCAGACCAGGCCAGTCTCCAGATCTCAACCCTAAGAAAATCTTTGGAGGGTGTTGAAAGTGTGTGTCGTCCAGCGACAGCCCCAAAACATTGTTGCTCTTAAGGAGATCTGCATGGAGGAATGGGCCAAAATACCAGCAACAGTCTGTGAAAATCTCGTGAAGATTTACAGAAAATGTTTAACGTCAGGCATTGCCACCAAACGGAACATGACAAAGTATTGCGATGAATGTTTATTATGAATAATATAAATATATATAATAAATAATTCTTTTCCACCATATTTTGCTGATAAATTATTTGAAAATTAGACAATGTGATTTTCTCTCTTTTTTTTTGATCTCTCAGGAGCGGCATACAGAAAATTACAAGCCTCTCATCTTTTTAAATGGGAGAACTTTCACAATTGGTCACTGACTAAACCATTTTCTGCCCACATTAAATATGTTTGAAGATAAGGGCTGAAAATATCCATTTCATCCATTGTCAACACTACTTATCCTGGTTGGGGTCATGGGGAGCCTATCCAAACTGACTTCACGTGAAAGGTGGACCACACCCTGAACTTGTCGCCAGTCAGTCACAGGGCACATGTCAACACCACTGAATGGGGACTGATACCACACTGCCTGCACCAAAGTCAGGCAGGTGTACCACACCACAGCATCAGTGACTTTCTGAAAATATCGAAAGCCTAATAACAGTAATAGTATTGAATTATTGAGCTGTAATTTGTTGTGGTTTTTTTTTCATCATCTCTCTTTTCCAAAAATATTTTGGGTGGAGCTAAAATGAAGCCCAAATACAGACTTGGGCTTTCTAGCATTGGTCTGCCCTTCCTCACGACTATATACTGTATAAATGCAGAGTGCCCTGATTTCACCAGTGGATAGTCGGCGCAAATCCGAGTTGCTTAAAATATAAATATAATAACTAGGGCCATTTCTTCCACTACAGTGTGGCAGTTAGCCATCAATCTATGCCGGCAACCTGAAAAAAAAAAGCATGTTCCCTGAAGTTTTATGCCAGACTTGGCGCATGGAGCAAGGTGATGGTGACTCAGAAGCCCCGAATGCCAGGCTGCTCATAACTAGTAGCTGCTGGTGGACTTGTGGACAGACAGATTCTTATTGGGTCTTCAGATAAAGTTAACTGTTTATTACATTTACTAGCCCACAAGTTAATGAGCTCACTAGACTGGCGGGGGGATAATCTGATATGTCAAGTTAGCGCCGAGGTCAACCTCATTTTTGTACGTTTTCATTTAATACTTGCCAATTTATTCCTTCAAATTGGTCAGGCTTCTTAACAATACTCTGTGGTGTGTCAAATTTTGAAAAATGTTTTATTTTCACATTGCAGGGCCTTTAGTATAAAGCATGGACTTCAGTAAAATGTAAAATAATTTCAATATATAATAATTTGGTTAATATGTGCCCTGTGATTTGGCTGGCGACCAGTTCAGAGTGTACTGCACCTATCACCTGAAGATAGCTGGGATAGGTGCCAGCATGCCAGTGACCCTAGTGATGGTAAGCACAACGGAAGACAAATTAATGAATATTATTTATTTGCTCACGACTGTGGATGTCTTCCATACTTAATCCTACAGTATTTTTGGCATGACTGATTTTGTTCCACAGAGAAGATCATTTTTAGGCATTGATGTTACAAAGCATCAACACCTGAAATACAACTTAATTTTTTAAAATAACAAATGTGTACATATGAGGCGGCATGATGACACGACTGGTTAGATAGAGCGTTAGCCTCACGGTTCTGAGGACCAGGGTTTCAATCCTGGCTCCACCTGTGTGGAGTTTGCATGCTCTCCCAGTGCCTGCGGTGGGTTTTCTGCACGCACTTCGGTTTTCTCCCAGAGTAACTGATGGTGTAGTGGTACACACGTCTGCCTTTGGTGCAGGCAGTGTTGGATTGATTCCCGCTCCCGTAATGATGTCGATATCTGCCCTGCGACTAGCTGGCGACCAGTTCAGGGTGTAATCTGCCTTCGCCCGAAGTTAGCTGGGATAGGCTCAAGCTCTCTCCCCGGATAAATGCAGAGGGGTTGCGTGAGGAAGGGCATCCGGCGTAAAAACTGTGCCAAACAAATATGAGCGTTCATCTGAGATGACACGCTGTGGCGAGCCCTAATGGGACAAGCTGAAAGAAATACAAACACATACTTTGGTTTCCTCCCACATCCCATGAACATGAATTAATTGGAGACTCTAAATTGCCACTAGTTATGATTGTAAGTGTGACTCTTGTTTGTCTCTACATGCCCTGCGAGTGGCTGGCAACCAGTTCAGGGTGTACCCCGCCTCCCGCCCGAAGATAGCTGGGATATACAGCAGCACTGACTTGTGAGGTTAAGTGGATCAGAAAATGAATGGATCTGTACATCCGAGTAACATACTGTTTCAGTTGTTTCTAGTTTTGTTTTTATTTCCATTATTTTTCATATTGTAAAGTAAGCTGCACGGTTACGCAGCTGGAAATTGTTGGCCTCGGAGTTCTGAGTACCTAGATTCAATCCCGGCTGGCCTGTGTGGAGTTTGAATGCTCTCCCCGTGCCTGCATGAGTTTTTTTCTGGGCACTCTGGTTTACCCCCCACATCCCAAAAACATGAACCTAGGCGTGATTGTGAGTGCGACTGTTGTCTGTGTCCATCTGCCTTGCATTTGGCCTGGCAAAAAGTTCAGGGTGTACCATGCCTCCTGCCCGTTGACACGTGGGATAGGCTACAGTGCTCCCGCGACCCTTGTGACGAAAAGCGGCTAAGAAAATGGATGGATGGATATTGTAAAGTGACTGTGGACACAACAACCCCTAAATTTGTTCTTCGTTCAAATTTGCGGGTTTGTTGTGATGTCCTCGCGCGCCGGAGCTCACTGCGCATGTCCGCTTTGCAGGCTGCTTTCGGACGACGTGATTGGCCCTGGCGGAATGACGCAGTTTGGTGGCCGCTAGGGCGGGGCGGGGCGGGGGAGCGGAGCACCAGTGTTGGGTGGAAAAAGAAGAGGAAGCAGCAGCGAGGATGGCGGAGTCACTCCTCTGAAGAAGGTAGGACACTAACACTATATTATTTTTATCCACGAAATTTCGCAGTGTCACGCAAGTCCAGATATGCTACACTAACCAGGCTCTTGCTGCAGCGTACGTAACCCCCGAGTGTCATTTTACTGTAACGAGTACAAACGCACTCTTTTGTTCGGCTTCGGAATGGCCGCTGTTTTAGGAGTGTTTTCCTTTTCTCTCTCTCTTTCCCCTCCTTCGGCTTAACATTCAATACGGGAAGAGCTCAGACGTTATAGTCAAGATGAGTCCGCGCCCTCTTTGGCTTAGTGACTCTCGCACCAAGATGTCGGTTGCGTCCGTGGCTGTTCTTGGTGGGTGTCCGCTGACCGACCCACCGACCGATGGCCCTCAGCTGGCAGCAGTGGGGCTTCTTGATCGGCGACGCGTCAACCAGCCGCTCGCCTCTTCGGGCCTGCGTACCGCTAGCTCAATTGTAGACAAAGATCATCACGAGTAGACGGTGACGAAAAGGAGACGTTTGCCAACCTCACCGAATATCTGGGAAACCACAAGCTTGTTATTAAGCTTTTAACTTTAGCGGTGTGTTTTTTTTTCCGACTTGTTACACGTCTTGGAATTCAGTTAGCTTGAGTGGCTACCTACTCGCTCGCTAACGCTAGCTAGTTAGCGCTCAGCAACGCTGACGATTCCCGTTGACGTCTATCTTACTTGCATTTATTTCCTGAACAACTGTCAGTCACATATTTTAATAGCGTTCCTCCTTAAGAGGCTCAAAACACGTTTTCCCCTCTAATGACCATGTCGTCCTCTATCCAAACAGCTATACAGTCTTACGCGGGATGTGTTACAGTAGCAAGATACCTCAAGTCCACGTAACCTAAATAATTACGTCCTTGTATATGTCAATCACGACTGAGACAATATACTCTCAAAGTATTGTATTATATGCACAAGAACGAATTTAAAAAGATATCATGGCATGTATGACCTGCTGCTAATGTGTCGGTAATCTGATTCCCAGTATTTGTCATTAGCACAACAGCCGTCATAGCGCTAACTGTGGTCTATTCAACTAGTCAAATTGGTTGTCATTATCAGCGACACATAAAATGAATATAATTTTCCCAGCCAATGCAGTTGTGCTCTGTTTGTTTAAAACCCTAACACAGTATGTTTACTGTATGATTGCATCTATGATCAGCACACATTGGTGTTTATTCATGAGTATTTATGATTTTACAAAATTACAGTGATTGCAGTATTGACCCACTGTATCTTTACGGAAAGTCTTGTTTTTCCTGATTATTGATTATTAGACTTTTCATGTACTGTAAGGTAGGCAGAAAGTATAATGTTATGTCAGCAGCATTCCAAGTTAAACAGAACGGAATAATAATACAAAGGTCATAACATCAGTCTATGTTTTCATGCTAATGTTCCTCATTGAGGTCACAGGTGTGCTGGAGCCTATCCCATCTGATTTGGGGTTACAGCCGGGGATGCATTTTGGATTGTACACTAGTTAATCGCAGGCCATGTTCATACTAAGGGGTGGGAGATGCATCCAATATACTCAGTATAACAATAGGCTTTACATGTTCAGGATTTTTGGGGGGAATCACTGATCAGAGGGCTTAAAAAATGATAACCAGATCACCGATCCAATCACATTGAGCAAGATGTCTATTTAACTAACTTTTCATTCATATACCTGTGTTCCTAATTGCTCAAAAAATTACATTTACAAAAAATAATGTATCATGGTTCATCTATATATGCCAGTGAGGCATAATGATGTGCAGAACAAATGAATGGTTTTCTGAAGTACATACAGTTATTCATGTATCCTCTTTTTGTGACATTTTTTTGTTTGTTTGGTGCACCGTGAAATAAATTGTAACGCATGTTCCTTGGCTTCCATAAAGATTGGAAATCCCAGCTCCAGTCAGGTCTTGTATTCCAATGTCTCTGGTCAAACCAACATTACAACATGACAGAAAGAATGGGCGCTGAGTTACTGGAATTCATTTACTTTATCCATACACCCATTTTCTGAGCTGCTTATCTTCACACGGGAGTGCTGGAGCCCATTTCAGCTGTCTTTAGGCAGGAGGCGGCATACACCCTGAACTGGTTGCCAGTTAATCGCAGTGCACATAAAGACAAAGAACAGTCACACTCACAATCAGACCTAAGGGCAATTTAGAGTCCCCAATGAATGGATGTTTTTGTGATGTGGGAGGAGTGCCTAGATAAAAACCCACCCAGGCATTGGGAGAGCATGTAAACTCCACACAGGTGGGGCCAGCATTTGAACCCCAGTCCCCAGAACTGTGAGGCCAACACTCTAAGCAGTGCTCCACCATGCCGCTTACTTTATTGTAATTAAATTGATTTCACCGACCAAAACCTTCAAGCATGAGTTACCAGAACAGCAGTATTGTTTATACACGGTTGTTAGTCCTTGCACTAGCTTGCGAGGCTACATAAGGTTTTGTTGCCTGAGTTTGAGTTACATTTGGTTATCCTGTCAATTTGAGTTGACAAGATAAAGCCCAATAATTGTATAGAACGGGATGACGAGTGGTATCGCAATACAAGATTTTGTTGCAGAAGTCTGCAGTCATGCAAGAGCAAATTGTCTTCTTTGATCCAGGCATTACATGTCTATTTCAGACGTGTTGCCTGTCCCACAACCTGACATCTTTTCGTTTAAAAAAAAAAAAAAATTGTCCGTCAGCTATTTACAGTACTACGTGAAAAGACCAAGGATTAAATTAAAGTAGTAGTAGTCGTCGCACAATCTCCATGCAGAGTAAATGTCTTGTCGGAGCTGATCAATCACATCATTGATCGGATCGTTGAATTATGACATTGAAGCTGATCAGTAACTCAGCATAAAATGCTAAAAATACCAAGGGAGATAAGCTCGATGTAAAGTTTATATAACACGGGTTGTTGCACGTGTCTAAGTTGACTATATCGTGGCCATAAAGTCCAATCCTAATGTTTTTTTTCTTTCACTTTGTACTGATCTCCCTCTCAAAGAAAACGGCACACTTCATCGCCCATCCAGAAATGTGCATAGGTGTTTTTGTATCTTAAACTGAGAATATTTAATTTTCATATTCAAAATCCACCTGTAGTGTGTTCTTGATTCCTTATACTGGTCATTTCATGATTCAAAAGGTTGATTTTAACATTTGTATTGTTTTTTTGGAGAAATCAAAAGATTGATTAAAAATCATATCGTACTTGGACCCTAAAGTAAATCCCAATTGATATCTGTATTACAATGAGATGATTGGATCAATTCAATCTCTCACTCCTTGTACAATTCAAAAACAATAGGGCAACAAATAAAAAAATCCAGTATCATTACTTGAAAACTATCCATGATCCCCCGTGTGTTATGTTTGTAGTTTTTTGTGGTCACAATGTACAAAAAAAAGGGAGTTGTCAAAACGCCTCGATAGTTTAAAATGGCTTACTTTCAGCACCATGATCCATCAGTGTGGCCAAGATCTGTTTAAAGAGGTGTAGAGAGCCAAAGAAATGTGTACCCCAGGCTGACTGGAAACTTCTTGTCTACTACCAGCTCGATACCCTAGCTGCGAGTAAGCAGTATCTCTCGTCACTCATCTGCCATGATCAGTGTTGAATGAATCTTGGATAACTTTCATCATCAAAATTAATCTGCTGCTGTTGCAGTCTGCCATGGACATTCGTGCAGCTTTTACTGTAATTTCTTGAAAATAATGTGCAAATTCTTCCAAAAATATTTTCAAAAGTTAATAGAGGGCATTATATTTAGGTATGTATGAAAAATAAAACATACAATCACATTGTATAGTTGTATACAGGTACATAGGGTGGTAGGAAAAAAAGGTATACATATACATTTTGATATGATATTCGATGTTATATATATATATATATATATATATATATATATATATATATATATATAACGATAATGTGCGCCCCCCCAACCTGAACTCTATGACCTCCTTGGGGAGCTAGCATTTAATTATTGTTAGTGTAGCATGTTTGTTGCTACTGCACCTGAGATCCGAAACGACTGCTCGTGAGATTGTTTTAACTTAAACCAAGACAAAACAAAAAAATGTCGACTACAATGGCTAGTTGTGCAGCTGCTTTTAAAAGAAATGTGGCATCAGTCGTGCCGATGACACTGCCGACCCGGAAGTACCACTGCAGTCCGTAATAATGATAGCATATACTGTAGCATAGGAAGGCTATGGCGTCAGGTGGGGAGAAACTGTTTGGTGAAAGTCTTGGAGTGAAATCATCGTGCCAGGGAAACTGATAAAAACCAAGGGTAAAAAACTGTTTCAGATGGGCATGGCTTGAAAAAAGTGTAACTGTGCAGATAGAAATTGAAAGTGTATCATGTCTACCCGAAGAGATACAACAAGTGAATGTTCCCAGCAAAGTGCTGTGCACTCTGTGTTCCGATAGGAGCAAAAAATATCCAGGAACATAGCCAAACCAGGAAACACAAAGGTAAGTTGGATGTAAATTTCTCAAATATTATATAATTGACAACTGTTAATACGAGTAGGCCTATCTGTAGCATTGGCCCTGTAGATCACGCATTTTATTGTTCACTTTTGTATTTCATGATCTCTCTCTTTTATTTATATATATATATATATATATATATATATATATATATATAATATATATATATATATATATATATATATATATATAGATAGATACACACACACGAACAAATTCCGTGTTTACTTATTTCTGAAGTATAAATTGTAAGCGGAGTGGCCTATTTGATATAAATTGCACTCAGTCTACACTTTTATGTCTGAAGTTTGGCAAAATTATTTTGGTTGTTTGGACTCATATTTTAAGTTTTCAAAATATTATGATTGCCCTGTATTTACAATGTTAGAAATAACCAGAGGTCACCATTTAACAGTGTATTTTATAAAAAATGTTCATGCCCAAAGCGGGGCGCACCCCTCATCCCCCAAGGCAGACATTTTCAGCGTGTTTCCAAAATGGTGGTCATTCTCATCCCTGATATAAAGAAACCTCAAGTCAAATATAAGTACATAAGGACGTGTTCAGATAACATCATTCATTGCAGGCCCTGTCATAAGTAGATATCCATCCATTTTCTGAGCTGCTTATCCTCACATGGGTCATGGGGGTGCTGGAGCCTATTCCAGCTGTCATTGGCCAAGAGGCAGAGTACACCCTGAACTGGTTGCCAGCCAATCTCAGGGCACAAGGAGACAGACAACAGTCGCACTCACAATCATGCCTAGGGTCATGTTTTTGGGATGTGGGGGGAAACCAGAGTGCCCGAAAAAATCTCACGCAGGCACGGGGAGAGCATTCAAACTCCACATAGACGGGGCCCTGATTTGAATTCCAATCCTCAGAACTGTGAGGCCAACAATTTACAGTTGTGCCACCATGCCGCCTCAATTAGATATGAGATAATTTGCTTCTAATCGGATGTGAACATTTCAATTATATATTTCAACGGAATCTGGAAATTGATTTGATTAGCACATACATTCTTCTTGGGCTGTGGGGAAAAAAATGTTTGCCTCAGTTAAGTCCACAACTAAGAATTGATTAACGAAAACATTTCTGCCTCGAGGCAATAAACAATATTATTAAGTGTATTTGTGCCTCCCGGAACAAATTTGCACTGCCCGGAGCTATTGGCCGATCAACATTGATTTACGGACATTTGTTGCTCTTGAGTGAGTGTAAAGCATTGCCAAAATCAACAGAGGAGTATCTGTCAGTGATTTATAAGACACTACTCGATCTGTAATCAGAATTATCTTTATTACCCAAGTATGTTGGAAACGTACAAGAAATTTGTCTCTGGTAGTTGGAGCTGCTAAGTGAGACATAAAGACATTGTGGTAATAGTCACAGAGCAATCAAGGTTGCCGGTTATTTGGCAATGATGGAACTGTTTTTTTTTTTTGTTGGGACAATTGTACAAAGGATGCAGACTCCTCTGGCATTGAGGAGGTAGAGTGCCTCAGTGAGCAGTTGTCCAGTGCAATGACCATTGTGCAAAGAGTGTCAAGACTTCAAGGAATGTATGCAGTTTAACGTGACTAGTTATGTAGTAATCTGGGACAATGTTGATTGTGCAAGTGTTGCAGATATTCCTCAGTCAATTGTCCCTCCATACAGGGCACTTAACCACGCCTCCTGAAGTCACGTCACCCCACTGTTGCTAACCTCAGACAAACATTAGACAAAATGGTGTCGCAGGAAGAAAAGTCGAGAGCAAAATTGTCTGATTTACCAGCTGATTTTTCACTTGCATTCTTACCAAATGGTGAAATATCGTTGAAGAGCAGACAGCAGGGCATCAAGTATTTCAGCGAGGGGTATTTCAATGGTATTTCCATGCATATCGACGGAGAAACCATTAGCCAGGTGCGTCGAAGTGCAGTTGTTTGTGTAGAGAGAAAACGGTGGCTGGGTCAGGACACAACTTTGGGGTCCCCACTGTGGCCTGCTCTTTCGGATCTTGTAAAGCCACTGGCATATGACAGGCGAGACGATGAGTTGGAGAAGCTTGGAGGAGAGGAGTTTGGGATCATGGTGTTGAACGCAGAGCTGAAGTCCACGAACATGATCCTGGCCTAGGTCCCCACGATATTGAGACATCAAAGTGAAAGGCCTGTAGTCATTCCGACCTGAGATTACAGGTTTCTTGGGAACCGGTTATGATAGTGAAGCGTTTGAAGCACGATGGTTCTTCGCACAGTTCGAGATCTGTCGAACGTCTTTGTGAGGACTAGAACCAGTTGGTCCACACAGACTTTGAGGCATTCTGGGAACACAAGGTCTGGGCCCGCCACTTTGTTAATGTTTTGTTGTTTAAATATGCGTCTCACGTCCTGTTAATGCAGAAGACATGTTTTTGAAGTGGTCTGTGGTGCGGAATGGTGGGAGTGTGGTGTGAAAGTGTCCTTTTCGAATCTGTAAGTCGTTGGCTTGTCTACGATGGATCTTTCCGACCTGTCAATCACTCGTACAATAATAGCCAATCAGATAGTCGCATTGTTTTAACCCCTGGCTTGACACGCCCCTGTGGCAATGTTGTCCCACAAGCAATACTGGTTGTCAGTAGCGAGCGCTTAATGTTACAAAGAAAATGGTCCTCGGATGCGCTTGGGGAATGTGCAATTCTGATGAAAAATATCCTGCTAGGTTACAAGGGGCCTGGTTGATTTCATTTTTCAAAGCCTAAACCACAGTTGACGAAGTGTCTACGATGGATTAAGGCTTGTGGAAGACCACACGTACAACTAAATGTGAACAATATCAACAAACGCAAGACTATGTTTGAAGCTAAGTGAGGGAGAAGTATCTTCTCCGAGTTTGATTTAATTATCATCAGTGCTTTATACATTTCAGGAGAACAACTTTCACTTTGTTAGTGTATCACTGACCTTCTGAATGAAGTGTGTAATGTTTTATGCCGAAGAGGCGGGTTAGTGATACGTAAGTGCGCGGTGTCATCCAAGAGAAATGTCTATTTGCTTATTTGTATCACATCAGACTTTTAAGCAGAGCACTGGGTTCGTTTACGAGCCAAGTCAAACTTTTTCATATGTTGACTACGGTACTGACTGAGTTAATCACCATTGTTTAAATGCACTTGTAGAAAATCAAACCTAACTCACTTAGAAAGACTGCAATGATATTACTCATGATCTTTCCAAGTAAAAAGTACTTACCCTGCGTTACATGTGTAGTACGATTCCACTATGTTATCCCGTTGGATTTTAATATGAAGTTTGTGAGGCGTCAAACTTTTTTGCATCGATCGCCATTATTTTGCTGTAACTCTGACATTGTGTTCTGCTCCGTCCAAAATCTTAATTCTGTGTACATATCCTTGCCGGAAATAGTTGAGACCTCTCTGTAGAACTCTCTTGGACAAGTCTGACACGTTTGGCAAGAAATATACTGCAATATTATTCGGAATACACGATAGAGAATCGACTTCAAACATGTTATGTTCAGTCCCTATTTTGGAAGCATGAGGGACATGGCTAAGGGGGCAGAGCTTAAGATCGCCATCGGAAAGCTCCATTGTTCTCCACTTGGGGAGACCATTGCTTGCAATTTGTTGGTGATTTTAATGCATGCCAGACTGATTTGGAGTCTGAACTGTTTTTACAGCTGTGCTGAAAAATTCTTTTTTGCAATGTTAATTTCTTTAGTCAGATAGTTTCGAGTGCGATTTTCCAGGGCCTTATCCCCACTACAATATGATACCTCTTTAGCCTGGTGAAGTTGCTTATGTATGGCAGTAAACCACGGCTTGTTGTTATTGAACGTATGAAAAGTTTTTGTTGGTACACACACCTCACAGAAACTGACATATGATGTAATAGCATCCTTATGTTTGTGTAGGCTGTTAGCTTTGTTTTCAAAGACACTCCTATCTGTGCAGTCAAAACAGCTTTGAAGTTCAATTGTTGCCGCATGTCCTGTTTTTCACTGATTTTACTGAAGACTGCGCGTTTAAGTACTTGCCTGTATGTAGGTATTAAGTAGATTAAGCAATGATCAGAGGAGCCTAGAGATGATTGAGGACTGGCACAATATCTTTGTTACTGCAGTATAGCATCGGTCTAGTGTTATTTTCCCTTGTCTATCTTCTGCTTGTATATAAGGAGTTAGTGGTTGAGTTTAGCCTAGTTAAAATCACCAAAAATAATGAGGTGTGAGTCTGGGTGTTTTTTCTCAATCTCCTTTTTCCTTGTTGAGTGAGAGTTACAGGTAGATGTGCTGCGTTCATGCTAAATTGAGGCAGAATATAGACACCAACAAGAATGAAAGTGGTGAATAGAATTGCTTACAATTTAAAAACAGCAACTCCAAAATCGGGCTGCAGCGTCTCCTGTGTTGTGTGATGTCCATGCAACATTTTTCATTGATATAGAAGCATATCCCACCGCCTTTTTGTTTTCCCCGACAACTCCACCCAATGAAGCTCAAAGCCAGGGAGCGTAATGGCTGTTGGGAATCCGCTCGTACAGCCACGTCTTGGTGAAACACAGTGCGATGGAATGTCTAAAGTCTTTGCTGGTCTTTATCAGAAAATTAGGGTCATCCATTTTTTTTGGGAAGGGAGGGTAGGCTTGCGAGGTGAATTGACTGGAACGCAAATCTGTGTCCTTTCTCGCGACTACTCTCTTGGATCCTAGCACGCTTCCCTATGTGATGTTGCCTTCCCTTCCACACGCTAAAGACTGCAGACTGTTGCATGCTGCATTGAGTAACTTTGGGGAAAAACTTCAGTGGACTTGCAAAAGTTGTTGGGGGGGGGGGAGTCTGGGTAAGATGGTTACCAAGTCTTGCCTTTTGTATGTGAGTCCAGAGTCGAACGAAAAACACCAAAACAGACAGTACTCGGGAGCATCAAACCGAGGCAGCTGCATGCCTGTAAGATGGTTCAAGGATGGATGCAATTTTGAAGAGAAAATGGGCATACATCATGTATGAACGAGCACATTTTTTTTAACCTAAAATGGTAATCGCTGGTTTCCTAATGCTAACAATGAATGCTAACCGTTAAATAAAGACTAAATTTTGTCTCCAATTATGTACAGCGTATAAGATAATCGATTCTATAAAGATTCGATAGTGACAGCCCTACAGTCTTCCTAACCCTGATCATGTGTATTGCAATAGCACCTTAACTTATCGTGATATTGGTTTTGGACCATATCTTGTTGCCCTAATTCATACTTGCACTCAGAGGAAAATTGAAATTATTTAAAATACCTACCACACATGTTTTTAAAGCTGAGCTGAGTCTCCAATTTGTCATCAGCTTTTTAGTCACAGTTGGACTTCATAGACAATATTTGACAAAGTTCGTTATTTACATTTATTTTCATTTGGAGGTTCATTAATTCTTCTTTGACAATAACAAGATAGTACTAAAATTAGATAGGTCCTTTCCATACACTAAGTTTGTAAAATATTTTTCAGGAAAATGTGCCTCAAATACAGTGGATACTTTGGACATTGGACTGTCAAATTGTGATGTCAGCATATTATGTAAGCTTTTTGCACACCTCACTGAAACAAGGGCAATGTTAAAGGATGGTGTTTTTTTTTTTTTTTTTTTTGGGGGGGGGGGGTAAATGTGCACCAGAAGTTAGCGCAAAGTAAGGTCACTCTGGCTGTGCTCAAATACTTTTGACCAGATTATTTGCATTATTCTTGTGTTCAAAAGATTAGAGTCCCATGTGTTTTCCATTTTGACATTTTAAATGAGTCAATTAATTGAAAAAAAATATTGCCTTTTCAGAGATCCTTAGTACATGACGGATGTCTCGTTCTACTGTGGCGCCGTAATCCTAATTTGGATTGATAACCTACACTATAGAGATGTAATACATCTGTATCTCTTAACATCACAGTATGAATTATTGCAATATTGAAGGAAAGCTTTTGGTATTGCATGAAGGTTCAAGGTACAAGAGGGGCACAGAGAAAAAAGCAGGCGAACCGAAAAACGTTTTTGTGATCTTCTTGAGTCTTGCCAATCCTTCTCTATATGTTTTAATAGTTTATTTTCCCAAAGGATTTTGTAGAATGTAATGTTTTCATTTAAAATGTGGACACATCATTTGATGAGTGGGAAGTATCGATCCATCCATTTTCTGCACTGCTTATTCTCACTCGTGTCACGGGTATGCTCGGGCCTATCCCAGCTATCTTCTGGCGAGAGGCGAGGTACACCCAGAACTGGTCGTCAGTAAATTGTAGGGCACATGTAAACAAACAACCAGTCACACTCATATTCACACCTCAAGGCAATTTAGAGTCTTAGATTAACCTCCCATGCATGTTATTGGGATGTGGGAGGAAACCAGAGTACCTGGAGAAAACCCATGCAGACACTATTCAAGCTCCACACCTGTGAGGCCAGATTTGAATCCCGGTTGTCAGTGTTGGACTGTGCTGCAAGAGAGTTGTACGTTAGGTTTAATTTTGCACCGATATCTGTGTATGACGTGGACCTATTTCATTATTTTGTTTTTGGGACTACTAGAATGAATTGATGGAGAGATATGTTGCAATTGGTACTTGGAATGGTGATTGTCCATGTGATATTCTTACACCTACAACTTTCAACATGACATAAACACTCACTAGTATACGACTTAAGAGTGCTGATGTTACAAAATACTTAAATAATTTGACCCATCATCTCTTTAAGGCGGAGCAGTGGGGGCGGCCTGCGGATAGCTTGCTCTAATGTGGCTTTGCAAAGTAGTCCACTAGCTGCTGATGTTGGCCTGCGGGTTAGCGTTTGCTGGGAAGAAGGCCGGCGTGAACAACAAGGCACCTCTTTCGCCCAATTGATTGCGACATAAAGGCTTCTTTATACTTGCCTGGGCGGTAATGGTGCTTACATTATTGCGGCTATCCTGTGCGTAGTTTACCTTTTATACTCGAGCACAACCCACCTGCGTGGTTTTGAAAATTGCTGCAGTTCTTCTCCAAGTCAGATGTGTTGCTACAGCTGGTATTGGCGACAATGCCACAGAGTGGAGTTTCCTCAGCACTTTTTGGTTATTTCTGGTAGTCTGTTTTATTTTCCAAAACGAGCAACAAAGCAACAACAATAGTGACTCTGGAACAGTGTCTGCTTGATCAAATGGACCTCAATGACCACACGATGCGTTTAATAATGCTGTAAAATCGTTCAAGAAGGTGGCAGCGTAGGTGGTATGTGATCAAGATGAAACGGTGAGTATGTCATCACAGGATGTGACTGAAAGCGTAGCAACCTTTTTTGATATGAGTGGCAAGTTACGCAGAGGTGCTGCACCGGCAATGCGTAGGTCACATGATGCAATGCAGGCATTGTCAAACGTGCAAGAGTACAAAGAAGCCTTTACTGAAGTAGCAGCTATGCTGTAACCTTGGTAGTGAGGTTGGGCATTGAGAATCACGAATGGATTGGAACTGGCACTAACATTCTGTTTCTCTCGGAATCGTTCAAATTTCAGAATTTCATTTCGTAGTTTCAATGCCTACAAACTGTCAATCCAAAAGAAGAAAGTGTCAAAAATCAACGAAGAACACAGACAAAGACATACTGTATTTTTCGGACTATAAGTCGCAGTTTTGTTTTTTTTTTTTCATAGTTTGGCCGGGATGCGACTTATTCTCCAGTGCGACTTATATGTGAAATTATTAATATTACATCCATCCATTTTTCGAATCGCTTATCAGTTATTTTCACACTGACAACTGTCAGAGGGCGCTCTAGGCCCGTGTTTCTGTGCCTACTACTTCTGAAAATTCAGCATTTCAACATTAGGTGTAACTTATAACTGAGAAGGGCTGTAAAAAATGCCATTGAAGATAAAATCATATTCTGCAGATTATTTAAAATAACATGATGTTGCTAATCATAGATGACAAAAGTACTTCTTACCATGAATGCGACTTCTTGTACTTTATGCCTTGTTAGATGAAGCTTCATGCAGGCATTGAGACTTCCGTCCGTTTACCATGTACGTAATGCAATTTGATTTGCCATCATGATGGTGAATGGTTCTTGCCGACAAAAAGGCATGTCTTTTTGATCATCTTGTTTTTATGTGAAGTGGACAAAATGTTTATTGGCAACATCGAGGATGAATGCTTTGGCATACTCCCCATCTGTGAATGAAGACAAACAGCAAAATCCTCCCTCTCCACAAAGGCTGTCCATTCTTATTGAAAATGTTGGTACTCCTTATATAGTTTTCTTTGAGCGACCTTTGTCAAAAGTGTTTTAATAATTACGTAGTTGTTCCGACATAATCACCGTTCGACACGAAGCCTGTGGACTACGGCAACCTCACTAGGACAAACTGTCTCTGCATCATTTGCATTGCCTGCACGACAGAAATCACATGTACAGTATGTCGTTATGAGGGCTCTGCAAGCCAATATGCAACCACCAAAATAGCCAGGTATGGCTCGCAACCCATAGGTTCCTGACCCCTGTTGTGGGAGCAGTTGGATGACCGATGGAGAGCACAGCTTTCAGGCAAATCCGCCATGCAACTTTCCGGGATGTCATTGGATGGCTCGACAAAGTATGGGCTTCCGTGACAACCAAAATCATCCTGTCGGGATTCAGAAAAGCTGGAATAGGCCAGTTGTAACTGCAACAAACGTTGAGTGACATAAGCGACGTAGAAGAGGAAGCTTTCCTTGGTCTACCTCTGGAGTTGGTGGACTTGTTTAGAAGTGACACAGAGGATGAAGATTTCATTGGATTTTAGTTACCGGATATTTGGAGTGACATTGATGGTTTTGGTAAACTTAGTATGTGATTTATCCTATAGTTATCGGAATAACTCTTAATATATTATGTTAACGTACCAAACACGTTTTGTCATGTAACGTAAACATACCGTTCAGCATGTTGTTGCATCTATTCTATTTTTATTTTAAATTGTTTATTTAAATTTTAAATGACCTGGTTTTTCTTGGTGTTGGACTTTATGAAATAAATTTCCCCCCAAAAATGCGATTTATACATCAATGTGATTTGTATGGGTTTTTTTTCTTCGTTTTTATGGCTGGTGCAACTTGTACTCCGGAACAACGTATAGTAAAAAAATACGGTAGTTGTCTCCAACAGGAGCTGCAAAGAGTGATGTTACAAGTGTGTAACTTTGTTGAAATAAATGAGCAGTTGCCTCAGTGTAACACTTGGAATATAATTGTGTTGTGCAAAGGAGGCTTTGTGCTGTGTCAGTCATTCTGAGGGTCATCCTACACCATGCAGAACTTCAGTGAAGTTAGTTGGTTGAGTGTCGATGGCCATTTTCCAAGCTGCTTATCCTCGCAAGCGTCGTAGGAGCACTGGAGTCCATTCCAGCTAGTGAAACAATAACATGAGTCTACAATCACTGTGATTTATGGGCGCGTATGCGCCTGCGTGCCATCGCACTAGCAAATCTGCACAGTCGAGCACAAAAAATCACGTGCGTAAAATTTATTAAGAGTAGAACTACAAAGATAAAGACGTTGCTTATTTTGTGTAGTCTTGACCGATGTTCCCTCTAAGCTGCACCACTGTGCAATTGCGCACTCGTCGCACACTCTCTGCGCACATGAATACCGATCCAGCGCAGTGAACCACAGCCCGTCTTTTTATTTATTTATTTATTTTTTTTTTTTTTAAAAACACTGAAGCACACAATCTCTAACAAGCTGCTGCTCAGACCATTTCTACTCCCTAGTTAACCTGACACTGCCCCCCTCCGATCTAACAGGGTTACACTCATATATACAAACAGAATCACACACTTGCAACTTTTTATCTGCAGGCATGACTGGTGGACCACACCCTAACATTTTTCAAATGTGAGTTACTGCATTTATGACAACATTGAGCCAGCTAACAAGTAGACTGAACACTGATCGGATTTGCTTGATTGGTATCGGCAGATAATAAGAATTTTATATTGATCGGCTTTGTTGTCGTTCGCCGATCCAATCACTTTCATCATTGATCGACGCCATAAAAGATATTTACTCCACATTGCGATTGTGTACAGAATGTTTGAATCCTTGACGCCTAGAAATAAATGTTAATAATTTATTGGTTGACTGGAAAATATTTAGCATTCTTAAATTTTATTTTTACAACTAACATGCATTTTGTTCACTGTTACTACTAACATTTTATGCATTTTATTCTCATTTATGCCTGATGAACTTCAATCCTTAAACTGGATATGTTGATACGACTGAGTGCATAGTATTTGGTGTACAGAATTCGAGAGAGAAATGCTAAACTTTATTGTTCCCTCTCTCTGTTGCTTCTGTCGGACACGGTCGCTCTGTGGTGGTCAAACCTTGTGGTTCAGGAGGCTGGATAACTGAATCTTGGATAGGAGTTTGTCAGATAAGTGTTTTGCTAAAACTACACGGTTTAGTTTAACCGCTGAGCCGTAGCTATCAGTTCCTGCATTGATTGGAGGTTAGCATAATCAGCATGCTTGGTAGAAAGTAACTGCTGAAGCTATATTTCTCTAAAAACGCAATGGTTTCTTAAATTTGATGAACAGCCTTGGACCAGACTTCAGTAAAAAAGTATTTAGTAGTCCATTCTATAGCAAACACTTGGTGCACACTCTGTTGCCTTTTCTTTTCTTTGGCCCACTTATGGTTGAAGAAGGGTTTAGCACAGTAGTAGAGTCAAAAAAGAACAGCCAAAGTTAATTCCATGTATCCCTGTACCTACTGTGCTAACGAGTGGAACCACTGAGCAATACAGGACACCCTGCTGTAACAACTAGACATTGCAGCACAACCTCATGGAAATACTCGGCATTACAGGACAAGGTCAGATGTGTGCAGTCTTGACTTTGATATGATTTGGGCGATTCTGTATCAATCTATTGCGACTTGGATTGAAATGATCAACGGGGCAGCTGTGGCTTGCAGGCCAGAGTTTACCTACCTCTGCTCAAATCTCAAATTAAGTGCTCTTGCATCACTGTTTGTAAGTTAAAATTGGCATTTTGCGCCTCCAAAACACATTGAATACCAAAGCTGCAAATTAGTTTTACCACAGACACTGTCTCATAGACTGATGAATGTAGTGGTGTATGTGACACAACTCACTTGATACCAATCCATTGTAAATAAAAGGCGGAAGTGAAAGCTGTTTGATTGACTGAGTGGGTACACTCTACGAAAACGCGATTTCACGGTAGATTAAGAAGAGGGAAAAATAGAATGTTGTGAAAGTTTGTAAGCATTTCATGTCGAAATGCAAGGCGAGCACTTGTTTGTTCTAACATGGACCTTACTCTCTGCCAAATTAACGCCGGGTTGTGGGACCTGACGTATAAAGGTGAAATTAACATAGCACAAATGAGTTCAACATTAGTTTATCTCATGAACTTAACGTTCACCATGGGGAATATCTGTTAATTCTGAGTACCGTTGATTTTGTGAGTTTGTGTGTGTGCAACCATTTACCAACCATAACATCACTTATTCGTACTTTTGCTTGGTGTAGTCACTGTGTGACATATTGCCAGTGTAGTACAGATGGTAGTTACCATCTGATGATCTGTAAGTCGTATAACCTTGTCAAGTTGGTGAAAAACAGCACATTTGGCCAGAGAGGAATGAGAGTAAAGTGAGTCTTGTACACAAACAGAAGAGGGTTTTGGCGAAGTCAAATGAAGCAAATACTTAATTTGAGGTTTCTTCATTTTAAATTGAATGTTAATACTTTCTAAACATGTAGTAGTACAAACAATATTTCTTATTCCTAGGCAGCTGGTTTAAGTCCATAAATGTACAGCCATGACCCTATTCAATAGGGGTGGCCAACAAGTCAGAGTGTGGGTGCAACTGTGAATAAGTATCCATGCAAGTGTCTGATATTCTATGTTCAATAGTGTGGCAGGACAGTTGATCTGATTTCATTTGTGTCAGACTTTTGTTTTTGATTTTGTATTGTTCAATACAAAACAAAACAATAACAAACCAACACAAAACACATGTACAAAGACAGTTTAGTAGTGTGTAACACAAGCTAACCAGCCAAACAATGCATAGTCACCAAAAGTCTTAACGAATTTTCCAAATAGGTGAATGTTATTTCCAGCAAATCTTCTAATTAGGCAAATGTTCTGGAAATATCCAAAAGACAGAAGGCAGTCTGGTGTCTGTGTACTTGTCCAAAAGCATCAGTAGTAGTAGTAAGAAGTTCCGTTGACAGCCATCCTCGTCCTTTAATAGGCATTTCTCAAACATTCCAGAAATCCGCGTCCAATGGCGTAATAGAGTCCCCTTCTCTCAGAACGTAACAAAAGATCCGTGTCATAACTTAATAATGTATGTAATTAATAAAGTACGTTAGAAAGGAAAATAAAGAGAATAATGAATAACTAAAATAAAAATATAAACACACATAACACATAGCTCTCAATTAATATCGATAACATCCATGATATTTACTTCACCTGACATGGGTCCTCCAGAGTACGCTACATACACAAGAGTTGTAAATCGAACAATTATGGGCCAGTCATTTAGAATATTTCGCCGGGTCTCTTGTCCTCCTCGTCGGCCCACTCACTTGTGTCTGTAGTGGAGTCTGGCGTCAGCGGTGAAGTGATGCACGTTGTCTACATATGGCTCGAAACGATAGGGTAAAACAGCCCTGGTTGCTTCACTCGCTTCTGAGATCTTTTCTTCCTCAAAAAAGCTTCAGTCTCAGAGTGTCAAAAAAATCTGAAAACACTCTCGTTCATCTGCCATTGCATTTGGCACGGCGTGTTTTCAATGCCGAGGGCTCCAGTGTGATGTTTGCTCATGACATCAACGTCAAAATACAAACTAAATAGCCACAGTCAATTCAATGTATCACTGGACCTACCACCTGGTGGAACCACTGGGCTTTACAGCACAACAGGGTGGAACCAGCCGGTATTACGTACAAGCGCCAATGATTACAGTCATTATTGTGGTATGTTTCGGGCAATTCTGTACCAATCTTTGGCGGTCCAGCTTTAATTGTTCAATGAGCCGGATGTGGCCCGTGGACTGTAGTTTCCCCACCACTGGCCCTGTGACTTAGAGCGGTGTCCACGTGCACATGATTGCAGGCATTCCTTAAAAAAGCTAATTTTTTTTGGAACTTTTTTAGCCTTGTTTTACAACACATTTGTTCAAATTTGAGACCAAAACAAGACATCACTTGTTACATCATGTTATGGGGTGATTTGTGTGACAGGATAAAAGAAGATATGGTGGAGACCAAAACAAAGTGCTACCGGATGACGTCCCTTCTTGGGCCATGTCCACATGGAAACGGAACCGATCTACTTCATTTTCAGTTTTTAAATAGCTAATAAGGCATACTACGTAAACATTCTAACAACAATGGTGGTGGAGAAGAAGAAGAAAGGCGACATTTGTGTGGCCGATGAAGTACAGCTTCTGCTTTACAACAAAAGAAAATCAATATGTTACATGCTGATATTGGTCAATGGACAGTGGTCATTGAGAAAATGGTGGCATACTATCTCCATGTCTAATATGAGATCCTGCCCCAAGTGGAGGAGTTCAGTTATATTGGGGTCTTGTTTTCAAGTGAGGGAAGGGAGTGGGAGATCGACTGGCGGATCACTGCAGTGTCTGCAATGATGCTGATTTTCTATCGGTCCATTGTGGTAAAGAGGGAGCCAAGTCAAACGATGAAGCTCTCAATTTACTGATTAATTTACGTTCCTACCCTCAACTATGGTTATGACCTCCGCATTTGGAGAAGCCAGATGAGGTGGGTGGGGCATATGCCTTGGATGCCTCCTGGACTCCTCCATGGTGGGGTGTTATGGCCACGCCCCACCTGAAATCGGCCCTGGGGATGATCCAAGACTTGCTGGAGAGACTTCATCTCTTGGGTGGCCTGGAAATGCCTTGAGATACCCCCAGAAGAGCTGGATGAAGTGGCTGGGGAAAGAGAAGTCTTTTTACATTTTGTTTTGCAATCTGAACTCACCAAAGAACAGATTGTTGACAATGATTCAACTAAAACACAAGGTATTTAATGTTGTGAATTACACAGCCATAACATTTTAATATTAACATTTTTTATTTTGATCTGCCCTCTTATTTTTCCAAATACTGCTGTGATCTTTTTCTTCATCATTTCTCAAATTTGTTCACCTGAACTTCCTTTTAGCTAATTATTTGCTCAAAAGTTGCCCTTATACAATTATGAGGATATATATACACCCCTTGATTGGTTGATTCCCTGCAGGCAACAAGTGGTATGTGTAGAGTGTTGAAAAACAAATTAACATAATACTTGGTTTCATTTTGTCTCACTTATATACATGTATAAAAGCACAATCTAATAATAACTGTGTTGTGTGCTATGTTGAAGCACATTGTTAGGGACGCAGAACATACCACCATAAAAGGAAGTTTCTTGTTCAGTTTGGACTAGATGACAAAGAGGGGATCTGGTATTTCTCATTCTATGTTTATAATTATTTTACACATGGACATGCCTGTCGGAGATCAGACACACGTTAGCCCTTTGATTTATGATTTAATTGTGAGAAGGATCTGTCAAACTTTGGGCCATGTAAAGGGTGCTGTGATTTTTCCCGAAAGGTCATATGACCGCTTGTTGTGGAGGCTGCATGCTTTGAAGGCTACTTCTAAAGATTAGTCTCAGCAGTGCTAACCTTTTCACTTAGTTCTGATCCTCATCCAAACATGTCTTTCGGCTGCAGCTTAACGTGTACAATCCCCTCCAAAAGTATTGGAACTGAATGGTCTATTCCTTTGTTGTATACTGAAGATATTTGGGTTTCAGATCAAAAGGTGAATATGACAAAAGTTCAGAATTCCAGTTTATATTTCATCGTACAGTAGTTACATCTAGATAATTAACAACTCAGGGCAGAGCACATTTTGTTGCAACCCGTAGCCTTTTTTAAGTGATAAAAAGTATTGGAACAGACATTATTAAATTAACTTTGTGAATAACATTTAATATTTGGTAGCATAACCCTTACCTGAAATAACTGCATCAAGCCTGCGACACATTGACTTTGACAGACTTGGATTCTTCTTTTGAAAGGCTTTTTGAGGCCTTCACTTAATCTTCTTTAAAGTTCTTATTTGTTTCAGGGGATTTGCATGCTACCCCAACCCACAAAAATATTACCGAATTTTCTGCACCATAAGGTGCACCTGAAAGCCTTTAATTTTCTCAAAAGCCGATGGTTAGGGTTAGGCACCTTATATATGACTCAATATTGAGCCTTTAGTGCAGCTCTGTCTAATGAATGCATTACGTAACCCCACCCTCTACTCTAGCGTCTATTCTATGCGCCTTATAATGTGGTGCGCCTTATATATATGAAAAATGTTTTGAAATAGGCCATTCATTGAAGGCCCGCCATATAATGTGGTGCGTCTTATAGTGCGGAAAATACGGTATCTATAATTATTTGAACCCAAACTAATATTACCTGTACCGTCTTTGACAGTTATGAAGCAGTTTGTCTATAGCAGATACAACTGAATTTTTTTCTTGCTGTCACTCAACTTTTTTCCCCCCTTCTTTCTCACCTTTGTTTTCTGTTATGGTGCACACTGGTTAGAGACACCAAAAAAAAAAGTTTCTTAGAACTATTACTACCCTGGCCTCTCATATACTAAAACTTTAAAAATAGTCATTTGTATTTGAAAAAAAAAAAAAAAACAATCTAAAATATCCAAAATGTTATCACATTTTATCGGCAATGGGTAAACTGTTTCAGGTCTTTGTAACTGCTGAACAGATGTCTTACAATAGTTTTAACTTACTTACAGTGATTGTATTTTTTTTTTTAACAGGGGATTAACAAGACTTTGATGATCCTTTGAGCCTCAAGGAATTCCAGAAGTTTTACCTAAGAGTCACATGGTTCTATACAGCTTCAATGCTTAAGCATGTGGCCCACAAATCCCATGGTCCAGAGTCTTCAACGGATTTTTTACTCAGTGACATTTTAGCAAAAAAACATTTGAAAAGTGTTACAAAATCTCAAGGAGAATCAGAACCGTGTGGTCCTGCAGAGATGTTTTCTGTAAAAGCCTGTTCACCTGTGTGTGTCAATCTTTTTCCTAAATAAGTAACCTAACAAGTAACTCATGAGCAACCATACAAGACACCCGATAACGTCGACATGAGTAGTACTTTAGGCAAAGAAAAAGATTCAAAAGAAAAGGACCCTAAAAGTGGATCGGGAGGCAAAGAAAGGGAAAAGGAAGCCAAGGCTCTTGCAGGCCTAGCAAAGGATGGGGGCAAAGAAACTAAGACCAAAGGGAAAGAAACCAAAGATGGAAAGAAGGACACCAGCAGCTCAACACCGGGTGTTGCTTTCTCCGTTGACAATACGATAAAGCGGCCAAACCCAGCACCAGGAACACGCAAGAAGTCCAGCAATGCCGAGGTGATTAAGGAGCTTAACAAGTGCCGGGAGGAAAATTCCATGAGATTGGATCTCTCAAAACGGTCTATTCACATGCTGCCCACCTCCATCAAGGAGCTGACACAGCTGTCTGAACTCTACCTATACAGCAACAAGTTGCAGAGCCTACCACCTGAGGTGGGTTGCCTCTCAGGCCTGCTCACATTGGCCTTGAGCGAAAACTCCTTAACCAGCTTGCCCGACTCACTGGACTCCCTAAAGAAGCTTCACATGCTTGATCTCCGGCACAACAAGCTGAGGGAGATCCCGCCAGTAGTCTACCGATTGACATCGCTGGCCACGCTCTACCTACGCTTCAACCGCATCACCACAGTAGAAAAAGACATCCGTAACCTATCCAAGCTCAAAATGCTCAGCATCCGAGAGAACAAGATAAAGCAGCTTCCTGCAGAGATAGGTGAGTCAAACGTGTATGTCCTATAGTTCTAGTCACCTTATGTGCTGTTGCTGTTTAAGCGTTTAGCGCATTTAGCTTTTTTTGTTTGAGGATTGTAATTGATATTCTCTTAGAAAATCATGACTGCAGGTGTTTGTATGGTTTTGCAGGGGAACTTCGAATCCTTATTACTCTGGATGTTGCCCATAATCAGTTGGAGCACTTACCGAAGGAGATTGGGAATTGCACACAAATAACCAACCTAGACTTGCAGCACAATGAGCTTTTAGACCTCCCAGAGACTATAGGTATGCCACTTAAAGTGTGCTTTATGATCACTAAGTCAGCATTAAATTGTGTAATATTGATAGAAAATTCTGCAAATCTCGTGTTTCAGGAAATCTTGCCAGCATAAACCGCTTGGGTCTGAGATACAATAGATTATCAGCCATTCCCAGATCATTAGCCAAATGTCGAGAACTGGAAGAGTTAAATCTTGAAAACAATAACATTTCAGTGTTACCAGAGGTAAGTACAACTAGCAACTTGGTCAAAAAAAAGCATGTCACTCAATGTTTTTTTTTTTTTTTACTTTTTTTATCCTAACAATTTTCAGATAGAATAAATAAAGCAACTCAATTTGGATGTGCATTTTTTTCTCTTGGGCAGCAACAATATCACTAAGTATTAGAACTTCAAAGGCATTAATTGTGTTTAGCTGAACACTAGGGGCTCAAGATATGTGTTTAAAAGAAAATCCATTTCAAATAAAAGCTGCCTTTGTTTCTAACGGTTCCTTTCTGATCCTATTTGGCTTCTGTTGTGCATATGTTTATCATCAATCAGGGTCTCCTGTCAAGTTTGGTCAACCTCACCAGCCTGACACTCGCAAGAAACTGCTTCCAGTCATACCCTGTGGGTGGACCATCCCAATTTTCAACCATCTATTCGCTCAATATGGAGCACAACCGCATAAACAAGATCCCCTTTGGAATCTTCTTCAGGGCCAAAGTTTTAAGCAAGCTTAACATGAAGGTACTTGTTGTGTCTTGGAAGAAATTGCCCTTTACTTCAAATACCTACAACATTGCCAAGTAACTCTGTACAGTACATGATGACTGATGTTGTTTTCTGTTATATACTGTAGATATAATGGGTAATAGATATTCTGATATTTTTCTCTATTAAAGTTTCTACTTTAATAGATGCTTTTGAAAACTCAATGGATTAAAGTGGAACTTCTTGAATGGGAGATTGGAGGGGGGGAAATACTCCCACTCATAACGATCATTGTGATATACAGTATTAAATCACAAGTTTTATAAAATCTGAATGTTGGAAAGTTCCCTTTTTTCAGTATGTTATGACATTTGGCTGCATGTTAAAACAGAAATACTGTACTGTCGCCCATCATAAAAGTGTATGTTATAACAATCACAAATAGATCTGAAGATGTTTAACTGAAAAGATTTTTTTGACAAATTTTCCCTGAGAAAGTTTTCAGTTCCAAATTTAAGTAAGGTAAAAAAATAAAATCTGGTTCCGATTTTCCTACATTTCAGAACTAGGGTCAGATTTTTCATTTTTTTATTTTTGTAACAAAATATTTTTACTCCGTCTCCTGTACATGGTGCTGCCATTTTCTTGTCACTTATCGTTAATCCACGCCCTCTCGTGCATAACGAGATCAAAATTCACGATTACGTCTCGCATTGCGAAACACTAGAATATTAGCAGAGATGATACATTTGATTTTGTCACGATTGAGGTGGAAGATAGGATCCATTTGCAGAAAGCCAAGACATAACCGTGGATTTTAGGAAGATTTATTGCCAACCAGAGGTCGTACATGGGAAGGCAGTCCAACAGGCTGGTACAAAACTCACAATGCAAAAGGCTTGGTCCAAAAAACCTGAAACAATGTCAAAAATCGGACATGGCAAAGCATGAAAACGTAACTTGACTTGATATGGCTCAGTAACTCTATGACATGCGACAAGGCAGTTACGCTAGCTGATACTCGTGCACATATACATATGCACACAACCATCTGGCAACAAGTGGCATGAAAAACAAATCTTAAATTCACAAAGTAATCAGCCCGCACGATGAAGTGGCACATAGCCACACCGCCGCCTTTCGTGGCTGCTGTCAAACATAACTAAACTCTGTGCATCCGTAGCAGCGCGTGCTCACTGCGAATGCGCGCGTGGCCGTGTAGAACCACGCCCCTGACATTTATTACATTGTATAAAAATGCTAGGCTTGACGGGAATTTTTAGGGTCAGTCGGGAAATTGGAACCACAAGTTTTGTTTTTTTTTTTAAACACCTAATCTTAATGGGGAATGTTGTATTAATGTAATGCAAAACCTGCACATGCTTATATATTTGTCCTTTTGTTATAATTTTGCATTGTTTCCATTGCGAACAGTAATTCTACTGAAGTCTGAATCGGCATTTGGGAAGACATTTTTTGCAGACCCATCGGCGCTGCGTGCCATTTGAATTTAAGTCTTTAAGAATTAACTCTGGCACCAGCTAACACTGTTACCCAAGCTGCTTGAACAACATGATCGTTTTATTGACCTTCTAAGGTGTCTCTCATTTAACATACAAATGCATGCCATTGTCTTCCTAAGGACAACCAATTAACTTCTCTGCCGTTGGACTTTGGCACATGGACCAGCATGGTGGAGCTTAATCTTGCCACCAATCAACTGACAAAAATCCCAGAAGATGTCTGCGGTCTGGTGTCTCTCGAGGTGAGCTGTAGTTAGTGGTAGAATGCTCTGTTATTAAACCTGTTTGTGGCCTGTTGGAAACAGCTATGAATGAGACGTGTGAAACATAACTCTCCTTGTGAACTGCAAACAACTACCATGCACACCATATTATCCCAATATCACAAATCTTTTTCTATGTTCCGTTTGTTTGCTACTCTTCTATGTACCCTGTCTTTGCTTTTCTTAAATATATCATGTTTATCACCCATTAAATATTTGTCAACACAATACGCCCTCCACCCAAAAAAAAAAACATGATGCACGCACCCTTTTAATTTCACACTTAACTTTTGTGCCATGGAATGTCAATGACATTTCATCACAGGGAAAAATAATTAAGATTATGGATTATATAATTACATTTAAAAGAGACCTCCTATTACAAGAAACCCACCTTATTGAGTCAGAAGAAAAATTCCACACTGACTAATTTCAGCCAAGATATCTTGGCCTTTTATAAAATTAAACAAGGAGTCGTCTCAGGACTAGTTGATCCATATTTGGAAATAATGTATATAATGCAATATACTTTTATTTTTGCATACGTGAACAACATAGAATTGGCCACTTAAAATAACTGTTTAACAATAATATTTTTAGGGCACGTGATGAACTGTTCCAAGAACTCCAAATAACGCACAAAACTTTCTTCAATACAATAAATTAAGAGCAAAAATTAAAAAATATAAATACCAACACTCAGAACTATCAAGGAACCGTGAGATCTTATTAAGCAAAAACTGAAGCTTCTCCCTCAAAGGAAAATAGAATCTCTCAAAAGTTTATAAATTACTCTCATTCACTAAATCATTGCATTTACCAATCACTAAATGGGAAGAAGATCTTTCTATTTCCGCTTATTAAAATTACTGTATACAGATATGCAACAATAGGTTTAGAATGCTAAAATTTTATACAATTTGAAGTGGTCCATAGAATAAACTTTACTCATTACACAATGCATAAAATTGGCTTCTCTCCATGTAATATATGCACGCAATGCACCAAAAGTACCCCAGACACCTATTTTCATGCTATTTGGGAATGCACACCAATTCAATGCTTTTGAGCTTTGGGACTTTGGTTATATTGTTGTACTGTTGGTTATACGTATATTTTGAGTTGCAGGATCCCACTTTCCCTGAGATTATGGTAAATCGGCAACTTGGGCATAATCGACCTCACAAATAAATATTCACAATCAATACTCGTCGCCTTACCTACTGCTGAGAAAAATAATTATTTTACTAAACAGGAAAAATAATCTATTAACATCAATCACTTGCTAAATCTCATCAGAGAATGTATTGCATGAGGAAAAAAATGTCAGTTCCATGGCTGAGTAGAGCTTCCCTCTGTCTGTGGCTGTCTTGCCTGATGATTCCAAACTACAGGAGCCATGGCTCTGTATCGCTCACTGTGCCCACTTACACTACTCACTGCAAACAGTTGTAGGTTTTTTTTCCCCCCTACGAGTCATATACACGTATTAAGGGTTTCTTGCGGGGTAGTGTACGGTTGGGGGTTATGGGTGTCGGAATCAATACCTCAGTGCCATTTTCTGGTCCAGGCACCCCACCTCCTGCTCCCCACGATTTTAATGCATTTCTCACACTCATCCCCTTACTTTGAATACACTACATAAACCCATCTCTGTGTGCGGTGGGTCTTGGGTTTTTGTGGGTGTGGAGGGTGGGGGGGAACAGTGCCTAGACCCCCGGCTCACTGGTCTATCCAGATTTTAATGCACCACACCACTCAGGGAGGCACTGATACACTGGTCGGCCCAATGACTGCAAGTTAGGGATATGGCAGTCAAAGTAAATGGAGGATGTGGGTTTTCACTAGCCTCATGGTGGTGCTCTTGAGGCAGGGACCACAAAGCTGGATGGATGCTTGGCATTAGGGCTCCGATTTCATGCCCTGCAACAGCTTTGTGCCTTCCTCCTTACCGTTGCCTTGATGGACGCCTTATCCACTCTCCTTTCCATCAAACAAGGGACACCGTCTCACCCACTGGCTGTGCAGGGTCTGGCTGCATTCTGGGTTCGGAGTGGCCCACGGGTCCCTCCGGACTCCTCTGGGTGGCTCGTTTTCGGGGCAACTTTGTGAGGCTGGTGGAGGGCCCTGCGTCAATTTATGTGGGACGTGTCCCGTCCGCCAGGCTGCTCCCAGGTGGACTCCTGGGCCTGATCCCACCACTCAATTGATTTGGAGGGATCCCCAGTCCAGGCACAATAATTACAGAGCACTTTTGTCAGTCATTGTGCATGCCTAACTGCGTCAATTTACTTGCATATATCTTCACACACCTTTTTGCCCTGTGATGGGGGCCACTCATTTTTTGTGACAAATACCTCATGAATATGCAAATTGGTTGGGTATCCTCTCACTCTGGTCCCATAGAAGTTTATAATTTACATCGCCACTGTCAACACACTTCAGTTGTACAGCTGGGTTTACTATGCATGTCCTGCATGCTTCCTGTCCTTGTGCTGTCCTATATTTTCCTCTTTACTCACAGGGTGTATTACTACAGGTCCATAAAACTAATATCTAATGTGTCATTGTTCTAGATATATAATCATTTACTTTCCCCATCACAGTGGTATCTTAAAAACTACACGGATACAGTATAACTGACCTGGCATAAAAGGAATAGAGATCATCCTTTCTGCTTGGACTAAGAGCCAAACAGGGGAAAAAAGGGCATTAAACATATCACGTAACAATATAGGCAAAAGCGATAGTGGACCAGTAGCTATGAAAAGGCATTGTGTCTCTGAAGGAGACCTATCGTAGGCCTGTTATTTATGTTCAGGCTCTATAATCATGGGGTAATTTTTTTTTTTTTTAAACTGTGATATGTATTGTGATATGAAATGCTATAGAATCAGTGTTGTGAAAGTTCATTTTCTATGAGAATGAGTTAAAAGTTCATTTCATCGTTCCAAAAATGAAGTCGTTCCCTTCATAATTCAAAATTTTGAAGTTCACAAGTCCAAAAATAAACTACTTCATTGTGTTTCAACTCCAATATGTTGCTGACATGCTTTCACCCTACAGTCTCAAAAACATGAGTAAAAAACTAACGTATCCTGAGCCTAACTCTCACCCTTCAATTGTTTTTTTAAATCGATGAATTAAAAGAAAAATGACTTTTGTCTTGATTGCGCAACAAAAAAAAACCTATGAAACACAATACTTTATGACAGTAAAGATGGTGAAAGGACACTAAGTGCAATCCTCGCAGCTCTGCCCGGCTACATTAACAAAATACAGTGAAGAAAATGAGTATTTGAACACCCTGCTATGTTGCATGTTCTCCCACTCAGAAATCATGGAGGGGTCTGAAATTTTCATCGTAGGTGCATGTCTGTGAGAGAGATAATCTAAAAAAATAATCCAGAAATCACAATGTATGCTTTTTTTGTAACTGGTTATTTGTGTGATCCAGCCGCAAACAAGTATTTGACCGCCTAAAAAAAACAATATTAATATTTGCAACAGTCACCTTAGTTTGCAATTAAAGAGGCCAAAGGTTTGCTGTTCACCAGGTTTGCACACACTGCAGGAGGGATTTTGGCCCACTCCTCCATACAGATCTTCTCTAGATCATGTTTCTGGGCTGTCGCTGAGAAACATAGTTTCACCTCCCTCTGAAGATTTTCTATTGGGTTCAGGTCTGGAGACTGGCTCGGCCACACCGGAACCTTGATATGCTTCTTACGAAGCCACTCCTTGGTTTTCCAGGCAGTTTGCTTCGGGTCATTGTCATGTTGAAAGACCCAGCCACGACCCATCTTCAATGCTCTAACTGAGGGAAAGAGGTTATTCCCCAAAATCTCAATACATGGCCGCAGTCATCCTCTCTTTAATACACTGCAGTCGTCCTGTCCCGTGTGCAGAAAAACCTCCCCATGCTTCACAGTAGGGATGGTGTTCTTCCGATGAAACTCATCATTCGTCTTCCTCCAAACACAGTAAGTGGAATTATGACCAAAAAGTTAAATTTTGGTCTCATCTGAGCACAAAACTTCCTCCCATGACTCCTCTGTATCATCCAAATGGTCATTGGCAAACTTGAGACGGGCCTTGATATGTGCTGGTTTAAGCAGGGGAACCTTCCGTGCATTGCATGATTTCAAACCATGACAGCTTCGTGTATTACCAACAGTCACCTTAGAAATCGTGATCCCAGGTCTTTTCAGGTCTTTGACCAAGTACTGTCACATAGTCCTGGGCTAATTTCTCACCTTTCTAATGATCATTGAGACCCCATGAGGTGATATCTTGCTTGGGGCTCCACTTGTTTGAGATTGACCGTCATGTTTACCTTCTTCCATTTTCTAATGATTGCGCCAACAATGGACCTTTTTTCACCGAGCTGCTTGGCAATTTCTCTGTCGCCCTTGCCAGCCGTGTGGAGTTGTACAGTTTTGTCTCTGCTGTCTTTAGACAGCTCTTTGGTCTTGGCCATGTTACAAGTTTGAGTCTTACTTATTGTATGGGGTGGACAGGTGCCTTTATGTAGGTTACGACCTCACACAGGTGCATCTGATTCAGGATAATACTTGGAGTTGAGGAGGACTTTTAAAGGCGGCATAACAGCTCAGAATTGTAGCTGATAGACAGGTGTTCCAAAACTTATTTGCAGCTGTAGCACACAAATAAATTGTTAGAAAATCGTACTTTGTGATTTGTTGATTCTTGTTTTTAGATTATCTCTCTCACAGTGGACATGCACATACGATGAAAATTTCAGACCCCTCTATGATTTCTAATTGTGAGAACTTGTAATATAGCAGAGTGTACAAATGCCTATTTTCTTCACTGTATCTGTTCCCTATTACAAAATAATTTTATATCACATTGTGATTGTATCGTACTTTAACAAAAGCATTTTGATACAAATAATTTTTCCTTTTCCTCTGTTTTTAAGTACCTTGTGTATTGTATTAGAAAATCTCACATTGACTCCCATTTGCGCAGTTTTTCTGAATGGATCTACATCTTAGTTTCACTCTGACAAGTGAAGTAATAAATACAAAAGATGTATTCCTTTTTTCATTATTTTTTTTTTTACTTGCCCAGGCAGGAACCTTACATGTTGCTTTTAATATTATAGTTGATTCACGGTATAATACAATATGCCAACATTGCATTAAAGCGTCCAATTTGATGATTGCACACATACATCGTGATGATGCTGCTCAAACAAGATATCATGCATGCTTATGTTACAGCGTGCAACCCTATTAGGTACCCTTGGAATTGGAGGTGAACACATGGAGGACCTGCAATGTGACTTTTGTGCACACATACATCACGATGACTATCCTTATGCGATAAATGATGCAGGTTTATGTTCCACGTATAAATCAGTTGGATTTTTTTCGTTGTTGTTCACAGGTGTTAATTTTGTCCAATAATCTTCTGAAAAAGTTACCGCATGGTATCGGCAATTTGAGAAAGCTTCGGGAGCTTGACTTGGAGGAAAACAAGTTGGAATGTCTCCCCAATGAAATAGCGTATCTCAAGGATTTACAGGTAACTTTACACTTATTTTTTCTATTTAAGTACCATTCAAAGAAAACCTTGAAGTCCAAAGCAAAATTTAGCTTCGAGAGATGTTTTCTAATTTGTCATTTTCTTGCACTTTAAATTCATTAGAAATTGGTGTTGACAAATAACCAGCTGACAACATTACCCAGAGGCATTGGCCACCTCACCAACTTGACTCATCTGGGTTTGGGGGAGAACCTGCTGCAACATCTTCCCGAGGAGATTGGTAAATACTTAATTTCCTTACTTGTATTTACTGGTTGCCACTTCACTCAATTTCATCATAACCTCGTAGATTTCAGTGACACTCTTCCCTGAGTAACAGTAGAGTTGGCCATTAGGGCTCAACAGTCCAAAATTTATATCACGTTTGACCTGTCCACTGGTTGATTGGTCGTGGCGGAGCAAGTTATACTCAATATACTCAATTTAGATAATGATTGATTATAACTGTATTGTCGTATTGTTACAAATCATACCTTTAAAAAAAAAAAAAAAAGAGATTTTAAAGATTAAATTCAAATGTATTGAATGTAGGGGTTTAAATACAACTAACCCAAACCCTAGTATTAATGATAAATGCTCAAAATTGTACCATAATTTCCGGCCTATAAGTCACAACTTTTTTTACACGTTTTCAACCCTGTGGTTTTTGCGGTGATGCGTCTAATTTGTGCATTTTTTTCTAACGGCCGCAAGGGGGCATTTGAGCGGAAAAGGTAAGAGTGAGGCCGGTGGAATATATGTGCCAAGGAAGTGACTTTTACTGGTCTGGCCCTTGTTAGCGCTGTGCTAGCGTGTAAATGCCGGTCTCAGGGATTTTTACTGGTATGTTTTTTTTGTTTGTTTTTTTTAAACCGGCTCTGTTAGCGCGTTGATGTCATATTTTTGAGCTTCGTAATGTGCCTAATATTTTCTAAAGTAGACTGGTCTGTACTGCTGGCAGACCAGTATGGTACTTAAACTCATTTACTATGAAACCGCGCTTTTCTTTTCTTTTTTTTGTAGAATGTGTCATATTCTTGCTGAAAAAGCACACACGTCCCTTAAAAAAAATAAAATCTTGTCTGGACGGCAACACGTTGCGTCAATACATGTACCGTTTATGTACCTTTCAGTATTAATGATGCCATCACAGGTGCCCTGGGCACGAACCTCCATACCATCACTTTGTGCTGGTATCAACTGGATGATCCTTTTCTTCTTAGGCCCGGAAGACATGACATCCATGATTTCCAAAAACAATTTGAAATGTAAACCTGTCAGACCACAGCACAATTTTCCACTTTATGCCATTCAACATTAGGGCAGCTGTGGCTCTGTGGGTAAAGCAAATCATCCACTATCAGAAGGCTCGCTGGTTTGAATCTCTGCTCTGACGGTCTGTATGTTGAAGTGTCCTTGGGCAAGATACTGAACCCTAATTTGCTTCCAGTCTGCCTGGTGCCTTGCACGGCAGAATTTACCATTGGTGTATGAATCTGTGTCTGAATGGGTGAATGTGATGCTTAGTATAGTGCTTTGGGGACTGTGATGGTGTTGATCAGCGGTCGGCAACCTTTGACACCGAAAGAGCCATTTGAACCCGGTTTCCACGGAAAAGAAAACACTGGGAGCTGCACATCTAAAATGAAAAAAAAAAAAAAAACTTTTACTACTTTACCGCAGCATGTTTCTTATGAAATCCACGTGCTACAGAGAAAAATACATTTTATTCATTTAATGAACACATTTTGAACATTTTGAATTCTTGAAAAATAATAACAATGAATGTCTCTTTCAAATAAATTAAAAAGCTGAATTTAAATTGTCCATGTAGCAAATGAAAGCAGAAAAATGCCATGAGGCGTCATCCCTATATCCATTTATCTTATCTAAAATGAAGATAACACTGTATATATTGCTTTTTCTTACCTTTACACTTTGTATAAACAACTATAGTGTGGTTATGTCTTATGAAGTGCTACGGAGAAAATTAAATTTTACCGATGTAATGAACACATTTTGAATTCTTGAAAAAATAATAATGTCTGAATGTCTCTTTCGAATAAATTGAGGTATTTTCTGCACAATTTCGTCTTTGTTTTTAAAGTCCGCAAATAAATGTTCTGAAATCTTAAGGAATGATTCTTTCATATATTCTCCATCTGTGAACGGTTTCCCATGCCTGCCTATTTCCTGAGCGGCCACAAAGCTTGCATATGTAGTTGAATTTGCAGACTTCACCCACTTCTTGAATTGATTTTTCGTCCGGTCAGCCTTCTGCATCACTTCCAAAACAGCTTTTTTCCTCTCTTCTCCCTCTGGATATTTTTCAGCAAAGGCTCTGTGTGTATTGTTAAAATGTCTTGCGACATTTGACCGTTTATTGTTAGCCAGTTTTTCTCCACAAATTAGGCATACTGGTAGGCCACTCTCGCCCGAGGTAAATGCAAATGAATCTGCCCAGGCATCATTGAATGTTCTATTTTCTTGAGATATTTTTCTTTTCTTACATTTCTCCATTGGTTTTGCCGGGCTTGAAAGTCGCTCAAAATAGACGGCGTTTCAGCGGGTATACCCGCTTCCGCAGTGTGACGTCTATTTTGAGCGACGAAAAAATATCAAATAATTTAATTAATATTTTAATATTTCAAGATCACAATAATCTTCAAATTTAGAACTAAAATAATATAAAAACTAACACAAATAAAACACACTTCAATTAAATACAAAAAAAAAAATTTAGTAATTTATTTTCCCAAGCCAATCAGAGCCGCATTATAAGGATGAAAGAGCCGCATGAGGCTCCGGAGCCGCGGGTTGCCGACTGCTGGTGTAGATAAAGCGCTATATGAGTGCTGTCCATTTACTATTTACAGTACTTCGTTGGAATTGGGGTTGGGTTAAGAATATTTATGAGAAGCATCCTACATGCAGGGTTTTTTTTTCCTTGATCGCATGAAGGCAGAGGTGGGTACCATTATGATCACTTGAATATGCCACACCTACTCGCTTAAAGAGTTTTTATGGGGGTGCACGGGATCCATTCGCGCTCAGTGATGGTCTGGATGGCTGCCCTCCGAATGACTGGCGACCAGTTCAGGGTGCCTCCTATTGTTCATTTTACATTTTCACAATGACTCCTTGTAGTCCACAACTTCTGTTTTGGCCCATCACTGGCAAGGTTGCAAAAGATAACCAAGTGCCTTGCTTTGAGTCCGTTGTGAAAGGGTGTCTTCATGTTGGGACAAAAAACCAACATAAAATACTATAAAAATATGAGTCAAATATATAAAAACGCTATCAAACTATCAGTGTATTTTATTATTCTGATAAATCAGTGCTTGTCATCAGATTTACAAATCTTGCTTGAATGTAGACTTTCTTTAAAAAGAAAAAATCTTTTTTGTCACTATAATACCTTTAAATATATATATATATTTTTTTTTTTGGGTCATTGTTTACCGATTAGAAATGAGCTCATTAGAGGGACAGCCAAAGTTGGATGTTTTGGAGACAAGATTTGGGAGAGCAGACTTCGAAGGTTTGGACATGTTCAGAGGCGAGAGAGTGAGTATATTGGTGGAAGGGTGCTGAGGATGGAGCTGCCAGGCAAAAAGAGCGAGAGGAAGAACAAAGAGAAGGTTTATGGATGTGGTGAGGGAAGACATGAGGGCAGTTGGGGTTAGAGAGGAAGATGCAGAAGATAGGCTAAGATGGCAAAAGATGACACGCTGTGGCGACTCCTAACGGGACAAGCCGAAAAGAAAAGTAGTTTACCGATGATTTATGGCTATCTAGCAACATTTTTAAGGTATCCAACCTGTAATTTGTGGATGAATGTCTGACATTATAGCAGTTACAAAGCATTTTTACCACTTCAGAAGCAGATGAATTTGTCCAGCAACTGTAACTCATTCGGCTTCTCGTTAATGGAACTCCCCAAAGTGCCACTGACATCCCTGTATATATTGTAAAATAGATATTATGATGAAAAATACATATAACATTATTCACTTCAATGTCTGTACAAAAAAAATAAATGAGTGGAGAACGCGTCATATCCATGCACAAAGATATTCGGATTTTTATTGGAGGGTTTTGGAGCATGAACCACCTTTTTATATATCTCAATCAGATTCAAGTTAGCACTTTGATTAGTCCTCCTCACAATATCATTTAAAAACTGCATTTTATGTTTTATTGTATTTTCTTTGACTGTTTACATTTGTTTGATGGGAAACATTTAAGTGTGACATGCAGCAAAAAAGAAATCAGGAAACACTTTTTCAGATGTGTAATGAAAAAGGCTGGTTCTTTCATAGTTGTAATGGATACCTACTTTTATTCCTGCAAGGTTTTTTTTTTTTTTTTTTTTTTTTTTTTAAATGTTTGTGGTATATTCAGTTAATTCCAGGATGATACGTACATGTTGACATGCACACTCACACATGTTTCTTTCCAAAGGCACACTGGAGAACCTGGAGGAATTGTACCTCAATGACAACCCCAATCTACACAGCCTGCCCTTTGAGCTGGCCCTGTGCAGCAAGTTGTCCATCATGAGCATTGAAAACTGTCCTCTCAGCCACCTACCGCCCCAGATTGTGGTTGGGGGGCCCTCCTTCATCATCCAGTTCCTCAAGATGCAGGGACCTTACCGTGCCATGGTCTGAGGACCAGCCCTCCCTCATACCTGCTTGCCCATCCCGTTGTGTGTGTGTGTGTCATCCACTGTAAAGTCAGCCACCTCCCACCATCGGTGTCGAGAGGAAAGTGGAGGAGGAGATGGATGGCAAATAGAGAAAAGGGACTATTTTTCTCTCCATCGTTGGGGCAGACACACGGACACACATTCGAGACTGCATTGCTCCACTTCATTACGGTCTTTCACGGACCCTCATCACCCCACGCTCATCTTCCCATTTCAAATCGTACAGGAGGAAAAAATTCCAAACTCTTTGCCAAAACTGAAGATATACGAATTTCTATATTGAGTAACTGTGAGCTAAGTGGCAAGTCTTTTAATCATATAAACCGTGCTCCCATTGCCAATGTATTTACAGTAATTAAAAGCATCTGCTATGTGAGCGAGGATACAGCTATATGCAAAAAAAAAAAAAAAAAAAAAAAGTCTTTGGATCGTCACATTTACTGCTGCTGCCATAATTTAAAGGTGTCATTCTTCTTTTGATGTTTTCACTTCTGACATAAACCTCGCTCTCTTGAGATGTTAATTGCTTCTTGACCACAGAGAACAAAGGTCTAATGATGGTGTGTTTATACTTTTTTTGTACTTCCTTTTGTTTTATTTTTTTGTTTTATTTTTATATTTTTTTTTAAACTGTGCCTATGTTTAGAGTGATCCTGTGGTTCATTTCTAAACACTATTGTCCATGAGAATACAAAGACATAAATTATTTCAAAATTTTCTTATTACTGCTGTTTTTACTTGTGTTGCTATTTCAGCGCTATCATTAGTTTTGAAATAGGGCAATTGGATTTTTTTTTTTTAAAGAAATAGCAGCAGTAGTTGTCAAATGTAAAGCTAGTAATGTATATGTATGAAAAATACCAATCAAAAAAAGCAAGTTGGACTTTTTTTCGGTGTGGGTGGTGCCCTGTGACCCCACCCCCATCGGTTGTGTGATAAGAAATGTAGGTTATGGGATAAATGACCGATGTTTTTATATAATGTATACAAATCCTGGTTGTTGCCTTGAGTGTAATTTTAGTTCTGTTTACTTGTTTTATATTCTCTTCAGTGTTGGGCTGCATAGCTGTCATCCACTTGATCGTTGACCAACATATCAAACATTTTTAAAGGACTTCACTTGGCGAGTGTTTCAGAGCCTCAAAAAAAAAAAAAAAAAGGTTTGATAAAACATTGGCAGTTAATCCCTTGACATACTTTTTAATATCAATGTCCTTAATTTGTCGTTTAAATAAAAGTCCCATCTAATTTAATTTGTTTTTAATATGATATTTTGTCCCACACTGTCCCAGTAATGCTGCTGCTCTTATGCACTTTTTTGGAATAAAAACATTGGCATCCTCTGTTCAACACAAACACAGTAGCCTCTCATCGTTCATTTTTTAATGGAGGCATTTTCTTTCATTAAGTAGGTGATCTGTAAGCTTATCTTGTAAGTTTGGGTCACTTGGAAAGAAATTAATGTTCCAGGTTTGGAGTAGGAAGCGACTTTGTTTTGAGGAGGTTTTATCCTGTCATTGTTAAGTAAAACTTTCTCTCTTGAACAGTAAACGTATGCATATCCTGCTTCTTTCTTCATGGCAAGTGAAATGACTTTTGCTTAGCGTTTTTGTTTTATATCATTGAATGTTTTTTTTTTTTCTAAATGTGTATTCACTTAGTATTATTTTGAGTGACTGTACATTAAAAATACCACAATGGTAATCAAACCTAACAATTTTGTCTACGTTTTAAATCTGGGCACGCATCTTTCCACAGCACCTGCATATTGATTTGTACTGAAATGTATGGGGTACTTTTTTCCCCCCAAATGCAGAACCATCTTGATGTGTTTTAGTGACTCTGGTTTTGTTTCCTCTGAGGGGTGGAACTATGTCTGGAAAGTGGTGCACCCCTTTCATCAACACAGGCAATCATCATATGAGGTGAAGAAATACAGTAGTCCTCTAATAATGCACTCTGATGCTCAATTTGTCAGCCTTTGGGGTGTTGAACTTGGTGCAAAGCAGAATAGTTACACAATACTCCCCCAAATATATAAATGGAAGCAATTGTTACATTTTCAAGATAGCGTGAGTTGGGGGGAAAAACCTGTATGTAATTAACACTTAATTGTACTGCTCATATCATGACAAGCAGCCAGAGCAACAACATAAATGGCTAAAAAAGCACAAATTGTGCCACATTTAGGACTCAACTCTGTGTTTCCATGATTTGAAGACAATATGAAAATGTGCTCTTAACTGCTGTCAAGTCTCAAGTTGGCGGATGTTTGATTTGTTACTTTCACTCTGGTTGTTCCATGGGTGTGAACTGTGTTGTCAGATAATTAAAAAAAAAAAGTAACTTACTTTACTGATTGCTTGAGCTTCAAAGTAACTGAGCTAGTGATTGCTTGATTTCAAAAGTAGCAAAGTTAGAAAAATGTATGTCAAAAGAAGCACATTGAGAGTTGATATACAAACCCAATTCTAATGAATTTGGGGCGGCAACAATGATTTGCAAATCACGTTCAACCTACATTTAATTTCATACACTACAAAGATGATATTTAATGTTGAAACTGATAAACCTGATTGTTTTTAGCAAATACAGTAATTATTAACTTGGAATTTTTTTGTTTGCAACTCAATCCAAAAAAGATGGGACATCTGGGGAAAAAAAAAAAGACTGAGAAAGTTGAGGAACGGTTATCAAACACCTGTTTGGAACGTCCCACAAGTCAACGGGTGCGTGCCATGATTGGGTATAAAAGGAGTTCAGTGTCCTCAGCTCCCAAACGACTGAATGTCGTTCCAAGAAAAGGGGATGTGACGCAGTGCTAAACATAACCATTTTGGGAATGTGTTGCAGCCTTAAAATTTAAGTTAATGGTTGTAGAAAGCGGTTGACAGCTGGGCAGTGTGCAAGACTGTAAGCTGCTGACAGACCTGGATGAGAAGCTCTGCTTTCCAGCTGAGATTGCAACTACCACCCTGTGACCAGCTCTAGTGCTTTGGTCTGCCTCTCTCAAGCTCGTCTACATCATCGAGCTCACAGTGCCCTGGGAGGGGGCAGTCGAGGAGCCGTATAAGCGGAAGCGGCTGAGGTATGCAGGAACTGCGGCTGAAATGCTACAGCAAGGCTGCAGAGGATAGATACGCCCGGTGGAAGTTGGCTGGAGAGGGTTTACACTCTCCTCAACATCCGGGCTACTCAGAGAGATGGGAGTCCGAGGGAAGGCCCATCGGCAGGCAGTAAGAGATCTCTCCAAGGCGGTGGAAAAGGCCAGCCAGTGCCTGTGGATAAAGAGGAAAGACCCCAATGGGGCCTTCAGGAGAATTGATGGCACCTAGGGGCTGAACCTGGGATGCTGGGATTCACTGCTGAACCCTCTCGAGAGTGTCGTGGGCCTATCAGCGAAACACTTGATGATAGAAGGAAGCCCACTTGATAACCTGTAGGGTGCCATCACTTATTTGAACATCCCACAGAGTCTCATTGGAGCCGAAAATGCATAAATAGAGGGATATTAACATCTAGTCTACATAATACATTTGCTAAAACACGTTTATCAGTTCAAACATTAAATATCTTTAGTGTATTCAATTAAATATAAAGTGCCTTATGAAAGTCTTGCCCCCCTTGAACTTTTCAACCTTTTGCCACATTTCAGGCTTCAAACACAAATTTGGGTCTATATTTATATATTGTCAAGAATCAAAAGAATCAACAAGTGCGACAAAATCATAAAGTGGAACAGAATTTATTGGATATTTTATACTTTTTTAATAAATAGAAAACTGAAAAGTGGAGCGTGCAATATTATTCGGTCCCTTTAATTTCATTGCAGCAAACTCACTCCAGAGGTTCAGTGAGGATCTCTGAATGATCCAATGTTGACTGATGATGATAAACAGAATCCGCCTGTGTGTAATCAAATCTCCATATAAATTTACCTGCTCTGTGATAGTTTCAAGGTTCTGTTTGAAGTGCAAAGAGCATCATGAAGACAAAGGAACACCCCAGGTTTGTCCGAGATTCTGTTGTGGAGATGTTTAAAGCCTGATTTAGATAAAAAAAGAGCTTTAAACATCTTAAGGAGAACTGTGCAAGCAATCATATTGAAATAGAAGGAGTATCAGACCACTGCAAATCTACCAAGACCCGGCCATCCCTCTAAACTTTCACCTCGAACAAGGAAAAAACTGATCAGGAACGGAGCCAAGAGGCCCGTGATCAGTCTGGATGAACTGCAGAGATCTACAGCTGAGGTGGGAGAGTCTGTCCATAGGACAACAATCACTCGTACGCTGCACAAATCTGGCCTTTATGGAAGAGTGGCAAGAAGAAAGCCATTTGTCAAATATATCCAGAAAAAATCTTGTTGAAAGTTTGCCACAGGCTACCTGGGAGACAGACCTAATGTGTGGAAGAAGGTACTCTGGTCAGATGAAACCAAAATCAAACTTTTTGGCCACAATGCAAAACGATATGTTTGACGTAAAAGCAACACAGCTCATCATCCTGAACACACCATCCCCACTGTCAAACATGGTGGTGGCAGCCTCATTGTTCGGGCCTGCTTTTCTTCAGCAGGGACAGGGAAGATGATTAAAATTGATGGGAAGATGAATGGAGCCAAATTCATGACCGTTCTGGAAGAAAACCTGTTGGAGTCTGCAAAAGACCTGAGACTGGGATGGAGATTTATCTTCCAACAGGACAATGATCCAAAATATAAAGCCAAATCTACAATGGTATGGTCCACAAATAAACAGATCCAGGTGTTAGAATGGCCAAGTCAAAGTCCAGACCTGAATCCAACCTAGAATCTGTGGGCAGACATGAAGACTGCTGTTCACAAATGGTCTCCATCCAACCTCACTGCGCTCAAGCTGTTTTGCAAGGAAGAATGGGCAGCAATTTCAGTATCTTGATGTGCAAAACTGATAGAGACATTCCCCAAGCGACTTGCAGCTGTAATTGCAGCAAAAGGTTGCACTACAAACTATTAATACAGGACACCCAATAATACTCCACACCCCACTTTTCAGGTTTTTATTTGTTAAAGAAGTTTAAATTATCCAATAAATTCCATTCCACTTCACGATTGTGTCACACTTTTTGTTGATTCTTGACCAAAAAAAAAAAAACAAAATTTTTTTTATCTCTGTGCTTGAAGCCTGAAATGTGGTGAAAGGTTTAAAGGTTCAAGGGGGCCAAATACTTTAACAAGGTACTGTAGGCTGAACATCATTTGTAAATGTATTCTGTTTTTATTTGTTTCGGACAATGTCCCAACTTCATTGTAACTGGGTTTGTAAATCACGATCATTTCCACTCTGTTGTACACCATCACTGTTTAGGATGACAAATAAAAGAAAAAATATTTTTTTTCATTTTTCTTCCCTTTCTTTGCTTCTCCATGCACCAACATTGGAACAACAAACCTCAGATGTGAGACAGAGATGCGAACCACTAATGCGCCGTTGGGACTAAATAGGAAAGTCGAAATTTGACTCGACTAATACAGACGTCATCATAATAATCCTGTGGAGGGAAAAGTTGACGCTATAATTTCCAGTGTACAGTACTTTGCTTTTCACAGGATGTTCTTTTAAAGGACCTTGATGAGACTTTTCGAACACTCAGCCAGGTGCCCAAATGTGTGCTGATACATTTGTCCCTCGTGTTCACACTAACTATTTAATGGTCCCTTCTCAATATGTATTTTATTGTTTGAGATGTGAGGGGGGGAGTTTAGTCCTTCTTTAACAAAGCCTGAAATCCTAACCAGTATGCGTCAGCAGCCACTACAGAGTGGTGACGAAAGTGCTGTTTGATTGCATTTTCGAACCACAAGGAACAATATTGCTCCAGTGAGTACTGGAGTTGGCGTCTGCTCCACAATGCACATGTACTTTGTTCAATATACCTGGAGGGTAGTAAGGGAGGGATCAAATATTTTCTTTCCCCAAAATCGAATGCTACTTTCTTACCACATGAATATCCATCCATTTTCTTTGCCGCTTATCCTCACTAGCATCACTAGGGTCATGGGGAGTGCGGGAGCCTATCCCACCTGTCAAAGGGCAGGAGGACACCCTGAACTGGTCACCAGCCAATCGCAGGGCACATTGAGACAAACAGCCTCACTCACAATCACACCTAGGGGCAATTAAGAGTGTCCAATTAATGCATGTTTTTTGGGATGTGGGAGGAAACCGGAGTCCCTGGAGAAAACCCGGGGAGAACATGCAAACTCCACACAGGCGGGGCCGGGATCGAACCCGGGTCCTCAGAGCTGTGAGGCCAACGCTTTACCAGCTGATTCACTGTGCCGCCCACCACATGCATAATCATCCCACATGTTTTGGGGAAATACTGTACACAGTGAGGGTGGTAGGTGGTTGGGGGACACTCCCGTACACCAAGTACTACCCTGCTGGATGCAACCAGAAGGTTTTGGAAAACCCACTCATGGTCCCCTCATTTTAAAATGGGCGGTTAGAGCTTTATAGATGACAGGACACTGGAACAGAATGTAACAAGCGTGCACATAGGTATACACACACACACACACACACACACACACACACACACACACACACACACACACACACAAACGGATTGACCAAAAAGCTCCAAAAACATTTTTAATGGAGGAGCTTTTTGGGTGATGTACTGTGTTTCTGTTGTATTTATTGCTTTGTATTCGTAGTGTTGTGTGCTAATTTAGACTTGTCATGCACGTGTTTTCCGCCAATTGCAGTTGTGAACAAGACTTGTGCATCTTTCCCACCGAAGAGCAGATATTCATTGGTGAAGCTTCAGGTCCCTCAGCCAAAATAATGAACACAGGATTTACAGGTTCAATTACAGTGAAAATAAATTTGATAAAAATCCATTCATCCATTATCGGTCAGACGTATCCAGAAAGTCGTCTGTCTCGTGAGGTAAATTCATGCCCCTGGGTAACACTACCCCCTGCTGGTCAATTCAAGGATTCGTATTAAATCATCCAAATTACCCCCGACCCTCCCCACCCACACACACAAATACTAATGCTGCCTGCAAGGCTCTTGCAGGAGACGACAGATGTCACTGTATCACTTCATCTCTACCGCCATGCATCAAGCAGCGTCACGCTAGACCAGCGTTGAGCAACAAACTAGTCAGTCCGCGTCAGCGGTTCCTCCCCAGGCTACAAAGACCTCCCTGCCAAGCTGTTCCCCGTCACAGGGAGCACCTTATGTGCATCTCAACCTTGTTGAAATGTTACGAGACTCGTTTGAACCTCCACTTAAAGGCCAAGTGTCATGCCTATAAACATTCTAAAATAGATATTGTAATGACAAATACATATAACATAATTCACTTCTATGTCTATACGAAAAAATAGCCCGTCATCCATGTGCAAAGTTGCAGAAGTGTCATTCTACGACATCCAAGTGGTTTCCATATTGACTGCATCCACTGTCCGTGATGTCACCTGGACTTTCGCCAATGAAAACACGCGGTGCACCCTAACTATGGGAGACGAACACGCCCCTTCTGACGCAGAAGCTCTTTTCGAATAGGAAAACACTACACAACCGAGTGAAGTGACCGGGGCAATATTACACGATTGTTTCGAGCCATATTCAGATGATCTGCGATCACGGCCAAACCGCCTCCCCGTCCGATCCACTTCCACGGCGGAGATGAGCCATCGTGGCTCATCGCAGCCGGCCGGTGAGGCTCATTTTTGGCGCCGAGTTGGCTTATCACGGTGCCGAGGGGCGCCAAAAAGGGGAGTCAGGGGTGCTAAATGTGTCGATGTGCCACCCTGGCCGATGCTGTGATCGGCGGACGTGCCGGGCCGCGTTGGCTCATCTCCGCCACGGAGATGGATCTGATGGGGAGGCGGTTTGGCCACAGCGGCGTCATCGCTCGCGGCCGCGGGCACCGTTGTTCATTCCCGCCGCGGAGGTGGATCGGGCAGGGAGGTGGTTTGGCCACATGCGGTTTGGCCATGATCCGCATATCATCTAAATATGGCTCGAAACGATAGGGTAATATTGCCCCAGTCACTTTATTTGGTTGTGAGATGTTCTCTTCTTCAAAAAGAGCTTTCGTGTCAGAAGGGGCGTTGGAAAAACTCGAATATCTCTGTTGTTCTCCCATAGCAGGTTGCACAGCATGTTTTTAATGGTGAATGTCAAAGTGTGATGTCACGGACAGAAGATGCAGCCAATATGGCTACCATTTGAATGTCGAATGAGACTTCCGCAACTTTGCCCATGGATGACGCGCTCTCCGCTCATTTTTTCATATCGACATATTTTTTCATTGTGTGAATAATGTTATGTGTATTTTTCATTACAATATCTATTTTAGAATGTTTATAGGCATGACACGACCTTTAAGTCAACATAGTATGATGGTTTACCACCGACTGTACATATATAATGCAACAAATTTCATTCATTTATTCTTACAAAGAATAAATACATGGTTAATTCCAAAACACTGATTATTGGTTTTAATCCATTTTTTTTGAGGAAGAAACATCCAAGGGTGCTGTTGGAGCATTCATTAAAAATTATTAAAAGCCATCAAAATGTAATCAAATGTAATTGTTTTTTTTATCACTTTGAGGAAGCAATTGTGATAGTAACACTGTTATTACATTTTCAACAGGGTAACTTGTAATTGTAATCAGCTATTCAGTATTTCTAAAGTAACCAACCCAACACTGGGAGGGTTTTACGAAAGATTTGTACCCAGAACCTCTTGACTGTGAGGCAGGTTTCTTAACCACTAGTGGTCCATGCTAAACTAACAAAATACAGCTCTTTGGAATAATATTTGCTGCATATTATTGACAAGACATGCTAACACGTTCATATTCCCCCCCCCCCCACCCAAGTCAAATGATTTAATTTTTTCAGTGAGTGCATAAAGGATGGCTTCTGAATGAAACCTTTTCCCCTTGAAAGCAATAACGCCGTTCTGATTTGAAGGACGAGAGAACTAACTGGAAATATATTAAACATGTGTTAGTTGATCCGTGAATGTGAGTATTTATACGCGGCCTGAAAGAACACGCTGCAATAGTAATATATTTTTATTCCTGTGCCAATTATATAAATGCGACTCCCAGTTTCCCAATAATATCCAGCACAAAAGCTGTGAAATGATTGTGTTCGATCTTTTACGTTGCGCCGCATGGAGTGTACTACATAAAAGCAACTTCATTCTATTATCTGACAAAGAGTGGATGCAGCTTTCTGCAGGAGCGATAACTCTTGGTGAGAAACTGATCACATTAATGAGTAATGCAGTTCTCCCTTGGCGTCTCAAGAAGTTTCATTTCCTCTCTGATGACCCCAGGGGGATGTCAAGTGGGCCATACAAGTGTAACTTGGTTGCTCGCAATAAGGGTCTCGGTTCCCAGTGTGGGAATCGGTGAAAATAATAATAATAACAACAGATTATTAGTTTTTTGTTTTTGTCCATGCTTGTGCTCCCACAAATGTATGCTTAAAGACTAGAATGCGACGAGGTTACCTGGTACAAGCAAATAAGTGTTGCTCATCAGGTTTGAATATTTGGCTTGTCGCGGCTCACTTAGAGTATTTGTTATCTCCTGCAGAAACACATTCCATGAGCGAAACCTGGTCGACAGAGGTATCCACGAAAAGGCGGACTCCTCCTTACAGTGTGAGGGGTGATTGACGGCTTCCTCCAAACTTGGCAAGTGAGTAGCACTCCGACCAAGTTTCGGTCACAATTGCACGAGTGAGATGAACTCGGCGTTCCTCGCGTGTGTTGCATTTGTCACAAATGGAAGGTATCTAACGCCTAATAAGAAAATGCTGGAGGTGCACATAGTGGAGAGAGGCTCCGGCTGCTGCTAGGCAACCAGTTGCACACTGCAAAAAATGCCGACCCAACAGGCTGTGCAGCTTGCTGTTAAAAAAAAAAAAAAAAAAAAAAAAAAAAGAAAGAAAAAACTCCATCCATCCAGCCAAACCTTTTTTTTTTTTTTTTTTAATTGAGTCAGAAGGTTCGGCGGTGTCCCATTTGAATTTGGGCGAGAGGCAGGGTACACCCTGGACTGGTTGCCATCCAATTACATGGCATAAACTACACCGATAATCAACCTTTGACAATACTTGTACAAAACAGCAAACAATCACTGTAACTTCCATTCACAATTTATTTGAGATCTGTTACACTGAGTACCTGAATAAATTATTTTATCAATTTTACTTCGTATTCCTTTAAGTGGAATGAGAAAATATTTGTCTTTCCATGGCTTCTTCCAGAATGTTGGTATTGATTTGATATTGTTATTTTTCAAACTGAATCATGGTATTGATTTGATATTGTTATTTTTCTTCGTGATTTAGAGTCATTTATTTACTTTTTGTTTTGTCATAGGTTCATTTACTTCACCAAATACTTCCCAAGTTGTGCTCACCCTTCAAAGAGATTCAAATGTTCACAGTCAAACTGCTCTTCTTTAGCCCCAAATATGATACAATAATTGCAAAATGTATGAATGGTACACAAGTACAAAGTCATGGGCAGGAATGCAACACGCATCTCAATGAATTAGAATGAGAAAAAAAATATTTCTGTAGTTCAATTAAAAAACTCCTATACTGGAGATTCAGGACACAGATGAACTATTTTATTTTCATTCGGTATTATTCTGATGGGGCGGCACAGATGGATCAGTTGGTAAAGTATTGGTCACACAGTTCTGAGGACCCGGGTTCGATCCCGGTCCCGCCTGTGTGTTTTTTTTCTGGGTACTCCGGTTTCCTCCCACATCCCAAAAACATGCAACATTAATTGGACACTCAAAATGGCCTTATGTGTGATTGTAAGTGCGGCTGTTTGTCTCCATGTGCCCTGCAATTGGCTGGCAACCAGTTCAGGGTGTACCCCACCTTCTTCCCGTTGACAGCTGGGATAGGCTTCAATACTCCCCATGACCCTTGTGAGGATAAGTGGCAAAGAAAATGGACGTGTGGATGGATTATTTTGATGATAGCTAGTGAAAACTCACATTTTACCATTGATTCATTTTCGGAACCGCTTGTTCTCACTCGGTTTGCGGGCACGTCGTTGCCAATCACAGCTGACTTTAGGGAAGAGGCGGAGGAAACTTCAGACAAAATACAGACAAGCTTTTGAGTCTTCAATCAACTTACCATTTAGGATTTGGCATATCAGAGGAAACCGGTGTACCAAGAGAAAACCCATGCAGAAACGGAGGGAACATACAAACACCACAAGGTGAGGCCACGATTAAACCCGGGTCCTCAGAACTGTGAGGCGAAGGCTTTGCAGCTGCACCACCATGCCGCCTTCCTTCCATCCATTTTCTTTTGCCGCTTATTCTCACAAGGGTCTATGAGCCTATCCTAGCTGTCAACAGGCAGGAAACGGGGTACACACTGAACTGATTGCCAGCCGATCGCTGGGCACATGGAGACAAACAGCCGCACTCACAATCACACCTAGGGGCAATTTAGAGTGTCCGATTAATGTTGCATGTTTTTGGGAAGTGGAAGGAAACTGGACTGCCCGGAGAAAACCCACGCAGGCACGGGAAGAACATGCAAACCCGTGCCGCCTTGTTTGTCTCAATGTTTTAAAATGAGAAAAAACACCATAAAATGTAGCGAACAGCACACATGTGCTTTACATATATGATATTAGCTAGAAGAACGCTTCACACAAAATGTGCTAATAGTATGTTTTCCTGAACCATTTTAATTTTGAATTGGATTTAATGACTACTCCTTATTATCACTCAATGGGAAATTCAAGTTACACTCAGTTGGCTATTTTGCAAACGGCTCGCAAGGAGAGATGTCAGTGTGAAAGAGGCACGCAGTAATAGTGCTGTACTGTGAGCTGGAGAGTGGCGGCAGTGCTCTCACTGAGGGTACCTCAATTCTTGCCAGCAAGCGCACCAGCATCTCTCCACAAGAACTAGTTGCTATCTTTACTTTTTGGTCTACAGCGGGACTTGAACTGGTAAACATGTGGCTGCAAAACGTAAAAATCCTTACAGAAGAGCGACTGATGCCCTCACTGGTGGCCCAAGCTTGATTGGGACCCTGTTCAAGAAAAAAAAAATACAAAACATGCATGGATTGACAATATGATACTATGCTATTAATTTCACGATCAGTAGTATCAATTAAAAAATGGAACAGAAGTTGCTTAAGTTAAGGCACACTGAGTACCTCTACTGTTACATGTTCAGTAGCTCATCAGACTGCCACTGACATTTTCTAAGAATATAGAGTTACTCTTACATAATGACACTTCATTTGAATTGAAACATTTCGAGAACATTCCAACTTGAAATTGTCACCTGTCAAGCAACAACAAGACCTGGTTAGCACACGCAAGTGATTCTCCTCTTGTCAAAGCAAGAAAATTCACATGTAGCCTTTTGACTTTCAGACACTTGCTTGCCCTACAAATGCTTCTTGAAAGGATCATCAGTTAAAATCTCACAGTATTTTCTAAATACTGAGCTGAGCTGTGACTCAAATTTGGACCCTTATTTAAAGTTTGGCAACTCTGTTGTTGAACAAAATGACCACAAATGTTCACTTTTACATGACAAGTGTCAAATTCAAGGCTCGAGGCCAAGCCTACTCATGTATTTGTATTATTATTATATATTGGTCATTTTGATATAGCAGTAAATTGATAGTAAAGGCTGTTCTTATTGATAGACAAAAAGACATAAATAGCTTAAAAAATATAAATTCTACAATTTAGGCATTGCCCTTCAAACTCTACAGATACATGATCCTAAATACTCATAAACTCATTAAAGTCTTACTTTTATACAGTTCTAATAACGATACACATATGATACGTCTGACACTTTCACAAACTCTTCCATTTTCATTCATACCTCTGCAATAATACCATTTATTTTGCGGTCTGCTGTTGTGTGAATGCAAAATGTTTGCGCCATCCTGTCATTCCAGCTCACAGATCCCTCTGGTGTAATTGCAATAACACGACGAGGCTCTCTACAGCGGCATTAACTGGAAACAAATTAAGTGACAAAGAAAAATAGAAACCTGAAAAGGAACTCTGAAGAGACTACGATGCATTTGTGTTCATTTCCACAACAAGCAGAAGCAAAAATAAAAAAAATAATTTGAAAAAATCCACAATACCCAGAAATGTAATTTGTATCTTAATAATACATGCTGCAAATCATTAAACTTCATTTTGATGGTAACGATATATTTGCGTTCGGTTTGAAAAAAAGAAATTCGACGGAATAATTTTTTTGTTGAATACACGATTTTTTTGGATGACATTTTGATCAAATTAAGTATTTTTCAAAAGGAAATTCGGTGGCCTATGTCTTTCCCGTTACTGATCAAATCGAACCTGTACATGTTGAGAACCTGTTCAACTAACACCGTATATTACTGTTATTTTCAAGGGTCTCCAAGAGGGGACAATGTAACATTTTTACAACATTTTAATCACGAGATGTACGCGATCATATGAAGTACTTTTTTTTTTTTTTTTTTTTTGCAGTAGCCTATAAACAACCGAAGGTCCATGGTCGTAACGGGCAACTGAGACTATTAAAAAAAAAAGCTCCGTGAAAAAGATATGATGACGTTTTTAAAAAAAGAAGAAGAAAAAGAAAACAAACAAACGGTCTCAACCCTTGGTGCTGCTTTTACTTTGGACGCGCCCGCATGTTGCGTGATTGTGCGTGGGGCTCACTTCTTACAGCGTGCAGGCTATAAAAGGAGGGAGTGGCGCCCGGCGAAGCGCACTTGGAGCGCTACAAGCCCCCCCGCCTCCCACCCCACCCCACAAGCACACGAACACACACCGACTCCCGTCAGCGGCCGCTCGCGTCACAACGCAATTGGAACATGATTAGCGCTTTAGTGGCTCCGCCAATGCCGGGCGCCACTACACGCCGCACACCCGTGGGTGGTGGTCCGGGCACGAAGGACGTCGTAACCGCCTCGGCCATGGATCTTCTTTACTTCCTGATGATCCGCTTCAAGAAGTTACAAGCTGACAGTTGTTAATGTCACTCGACCACCTGGAGGCTCACAGCTGGCTCAGGTAACATTTTTTTGCACTTTTCAATAACGGCGCTGACGTCATACGTCCACGTTGTTCTTTACATTATGTAAATATATACAGTACCTATTCCGATTTGTATATACTCGATGTACCCCCACCCCAAATGTTATTTTGATCATCACACTAATGAAATAACTTACACTTTAGCGTCTTAAGTTCCTCCCACCCTGTGCTTGTTCTAATTTGCGAATGTTTCCCATTTCTCGTTTGTCATATATAGTGTGTACATTGTGAACCAAAATATCAGATTTACAAAACCGTCAACGTACAAATAACATGACAAAAACTCTTGAACTGTATTAAGAGACCATAATATGCTTAATATAGGTTTTGCTAAAACAACAACTCAAATGTTGATACTAGTTTGCTTCCCCACTGTGCCGTTGAGCTTCCCTTGACCAAGCCACTCAGCCCCCCAAATCAATTAAGCACCTCCCTATTCCATACTCAGATATCTCTCCCTTGCCTTGAAAGCTCATCTGTGCATGTGTAACGAAACAGTTCTAAGAGATAATTGTGGTATGATAAAATGTCAGTCAATATCAATACAAAGTGATTGTGTCTGCCTTGCTTCACGTTTTCAGATGCACAAAACACCTTGTCAGTGACCATGAGAGAGAGCAGCCTGTCCCCAAAGGGCTGATTAATTTCCTGTCAGTCCCATGTCAAGCGTCTAGCTGCGCGCATCCTTGTGGATGATATTTGTCAGCCTGGCATTAATCGCACGGGAAGTGGGACAATCTGCCTCCATGGGCTTCGACAACGACACCAACCAGACGCTCCCGGGGGTGACCCCCTTGAGCCTGCACATCTCCCTGCCGCTCACGATGCTGGTGAGCATCATAATCCTGCTCACTGTGTTTGGAAACGTCCTGGTAGTCATAGCTGTGTTTACAAGCCGGGCTCTGAGGGCGCCGCAAAACCTGTTCCTGGTATCCCTGGCGTCGGCGGACATTTTAGTGGCTACCCTGGTGATGCCCTTCTCCTTGGCCAATGAGATCATGGGATACTGGTACTTTGGGGAGGTGTGGTGCGAGATCTACCTGGCCCTAGATGTTCTTTTCTGCACCGCCTCCATCGCGCACCTCTGCGCTATCAGCTTGGACCGCTACTGGTCCATCACGCAGGCCATTGAGTACAACCTGAAGAGGACGCCGCGCCGCATCAAGTGCATCATCTTCATCGTTTGGGTCATTGCAGCCGTGATCTCCTTCCCGCCTCTAATCACCATGGAGAAGGAAAACAACAAGGAGGACCCTGCTTGCGAGATCAACAACGACAAGTGGTACGTCATCTCCTCCTGCATCGGCTCCTTCTTTCTCCCCTGCGTCATCATGGTCCTGGTCTACGTTAGGATCTACCAGATAGCCAAAAAGAGGACAAGGGCGCCCCCGGGGGAGCGGAAACGGATGGACAAGTCGAATACCATCGCAGCCTCCAACCAGAAGGAGAATGGGGTGGCCACAGGTGAGGCGGAGAAACTTAAGGAACATGAGGACATTGAGCTGAAGGAAGGGGCGGCGGGCAAAGAAGGCGAGGTCAACGGTGTGGACATTGATGAGTCGTCTTCTTCTGACCACAAAGTCAACAATCCGTGCTCTATGAAAAAGAAAGCTGCCAAGGGCAAGAGCAAAATCAAGCCAGGAGACGGCGATGTGCAGAAGAAAAGCTCCAGGGGAAGCCGCTGGAAGGGCCGACAGAACAGAGAGAAGCGCTTCACCTTCGTCCTGGCGGTGGTCATTGGAGTGTTTGTCATCTGCTGGTTCCCCTTCTTCTTCACGTACATGCTGATGACGCTGTGCGAATCGTGCCCCGTCCCAGACACCCTCTTCAAGTTCTTCTTCTGGTTCGGCTATTGCAACAGCGCGCTGAACCCTATCATCTATACCATTTTTAACAATGACTTCCGGAGGTCCTTCAAAAAGATTCTGTGCAAGAGGGACCCGAGACGATACGGATGATGGACCACAATGCTTGTAAATACCTTCGTTCAGCATATTCCGTACACAAGTGATAAGATAAATATGTTCATATGCTTTTGGTGCGACTCCTTGGAAAGTGGTGGCATAGAGTTGGTTACCAGCGCCCAGGCAAAAATACTGGGCCACTGGTGTGGCTCACGTCCACCGGTCCAGTAGTGCCACTGTAATTCAAGCTCATACTTGGGAAAGCGGTGAGCCAAAACATGTTGGGGGTGGGGTATATTTAAAACAGCATATTATGTTCATTTGTGGCACTGCCTATTACTGTCAATTTTCATCAGTCTGAGGGAAAAAAAGGATTTTGGTCAAAGTCTCATAGACCTCATCACCGGGTAGTTTCATGACTGACAGGGACTCTTGCATGTGTCAGGGAGGGGGGGTTGCAAAGTGCATTGAGAACAGCAAAGTTGGGCAGTAAACCAGTGATTTGTAAATCTACTACTATACAAACTATATTTTTCAGTCCCCCACCCCATATATTTTCATCCAAAGAGACCCCCCCACAACCCCCCGTTCCTTTCGCCCACGCTACAATACTACTTGATGAGCTTTTGCAAACTGAACTTTACATACAACATTGACTTGATTCCTGCTGATTTGAAAAGCATCTACCATGCAGCTTCAGCATAAACCTTGAAAACCCAGGGCGGGTCTGAGCAGTACTTTTATTGTAAATGTATTTTTTTTTTTTAAATATATAGCATCTAAGTCAATGTATTGTTTTATTTTGCTATAATTTGGTGTACAAAACCTGTCTGAATATTGCTATGAATACTGTATTGTGCCATTTTGGACGATATGAAAACTGTCTGGAATGGTGTTGATGATGGTGATCACAATATGCGGAAAATGGCACCACTTGAATAAAACCCATTCCCTGAAACTGTTTCAGGCTCTGCGTTAACTTGTGCTATCAATGTAGTGATGTCATCTCACATTAACTGATACACGAATATGCACACATACACATACACATACACACACAGAGTCAGAATTTATTCAACGAACTGATGGAACAGAGGTCCGGACATGAAAGTTGGTGTTTTAGTTCAACCATATATGGTAAAGGCAGAGTCCTCTTTAATAAATGAATGTAAATTAGCAAACATGAGTGACCTTTCAGCCAAAATCAAAGAGAAAATAAAGAGAACACCAGTGAGTCTGACCTTTACAAGTAATAAAAAAAAAAAAAAACTTTTTTTTAATGAGCCTGAATTCAACATGTGTACATATTTTCTAGGCTTGAATTCGTCACATGTGGGATTAGATAGCACTTGTTATGTTTCATATTCCCTATTCGCCACAATAAATAAAATTTCTCATTATCTAGGATGCTCCGGGGTTTAGTCCTTATGAAGCCAGTGCCTGTGTGAGGAATACAGCACTGTGAAGCAAGAAATCACTGAGGTAATGGTTCATTTGCACTTTCGTGTTGTGGTGTGTGTGTCGTAAAGTAACAAGCTTGTCAAACCAGAATCTCTCTCCCCTTTCGGTTCCTCGCTCAGTCAAGCGTAAAGGGACGGGTGCAGGGTGAAACAAGAGCCACGGTGGTACAGAGAAATGTTTTCCCAGCAGAGGGAGCATAAGTTAAAGTGTTCCTCGCGCCAGGCACGTCGCCTCTTTAACAAGGCCCTCTTCTGCTCATCTGTCCAGTGGATGCTGTGTGCCGAGTGTCTGTCTTTCTGCACGTCTGCCTCAGTTGAGCCATGCCTGGGCCTGTGAGAAAGGGAAGAAAGGGAAGGAGGTCAGGGGGGGGAACGTGCATTTGAACAAGGAAACAGTTGGCGGAGGCTCCACTGGCCTGACAAGTTCACTGTCTTGTCACAATAGCCAAGAGTTACTAAACTTTTACATTAAATGAGACATACAATATAATGTATCCCCCCACCCCTCAACAGTTTATGATCTGTTAATTACAAGTCAAGACAAGCTGTAAGCAAGTTACTACTTGGCCAGAATCTCAAGAAAAACGTGAGTGGTCATTAAGACAAGCTGCCGAATTACACTTTGTCGATTTAGGTTCCGATCTGTTAGGTGGTGCATGCAGCGGAGTCATTGTGCATGACGCCGAACAGTCATCACCCTGTCCAGTACTTCACTGAGCAACCTAACATGTGGCACTTATCAGAAGCTAACGCTGATAATGCAGCCGCTCTGGTTAGCCTTTGGCTCCGGTGCTTCTGTGGTATTTGCATAGACTACAGTGGATGGAACCTCAGTGTAACAGACTAATGAAGGAAAGGGGTCATCCCTTACCATCGATTGTCCGTTATATTGATGCATATTTTTTGGTTGTCATATGGATTTATACTACTGTACCAGTATACAATTGTTTTGTACTTTTTTCGTGGCCTAAAACGCCCAGTACAGATAAAAGAATAAAAAGCTTGAAAATGTTTGAAAATCCCAAATTGACCATATACATTTGTGCTTGTTGTCACAGTGACTCGTGGAAAGTTGTGGCGGGTCACTTTCATGAGCTGTGATGAATTAGTGTGCTTCCCATTTCCGTCCATCCATTTTCCATAGCACTTATCCTCACTAGGGTCACGGTCATGCTGGAGCCAATCCTTGTCATAACCAGGACTCGAGGGCAGACCCAAATGCACGACTCAGTGAACAGGAAGGCAGTTAGGAGAAAGTCTTTATTCGTTCCAAAGTCGGTAACCGGGGAGTCATTCAGCATAAGCACCAGGAACAGGAGCGACAGGCTTACGGGGTTAGTCAGGAAACAGACGTTGGTCGGTACACGGGAGGTTGGCGTCAGGAATGCAGGAGTGCGGGAACGAGGCATGGGTGGCAAACCCAGACCGTCCACTGGGTCCTATAAAGACAGGGGTTAATCAGTGCCGATGAGGTGCCGGTGTGCGCCTCCTAATCAGTGCAGGTGTGCGGGGACCCGCACAGCCAGGGCAAGACCAGCAGGACCATGACAATCCCAGCTTTGAGTCCTCAATTAACCTAACATAAATGATTTGGGGATGGGATAATCTGGAAGGAAACTGGAGTACAGAGAGAAAATCAATGCAGGCAAATAGTGAATATACAAACTCCACACTGGTGAGACCAGATTTGAACTCAGGTCCTCAGAGGTGTGAGGCAGATGTGCTAACCATTCATCCACGGTGCTGTCCCTTCCTATTTCCAAATTTCTTTTTTTGATGCCAACAATGAATGGGTTAACAAAACTACTAATGTTAAAAAAATACAATTTTCCAGACTCTAGAGCAGGGATGACCAGACATGTTTTAGGAGGGGGCATCACCGCGACTGCCGTGGCGAAAGGGACCGTAAATAGGAGGCTAGCTTGCTAGAATGTACCTTTATATGCGTGCGATCAACGTATTGGCCACACCTGAATTAAGAGATGAGATGGATGATAGGCTGATGTCATTTTTTTTTTTTCATTTGTATTTTTTTGGCACACCATCACCGATCGACCAAAACTGCCTCGGCGATAGACCAGTCGATGTGCGTGTGATCAATGTATTGGCTGCACCTGAATCAAGCAATGAGATGGATGATAGGTTGAGTCTTTTTTTAGTTTTATTTTTTTGGCACACCATCACCGATCGACCAAAACTGCCTCGGCGATCGATTGGTTGATCGCGATTGACACATTGAGTACCCGTGGTATAGAGAGATGTTTGTTGTATTCCTATAAAACTCCATCACCATGTACATCCTCTGTATAGGGCTCTATGCAACAATAAATTGAGCTGCATCCACTATGGAGGCGACATCAATGCAGTGGTTGGAAATGTCGCCACATTCAACATGGCCGCCAAATGTCAACCCATTGGCTTGATGGGAATGTCACCATGTTCAACGTGTCCACCACATCGGCATGGGAGGCACCTCTGTTGGCTGGCTCTGGTCATATTTTATATCTGTGACTCCCATACCCATGTCCTGGTCTCAACCTATTTTGCACCACAGCATAACTAAATTAGAGTGGCCAATTCTGGAACTGACATCCTTTGTCAAGGCTGGTTTACATTGTCAACTGGAAACTATTTTTGGACACATGGTACTAGAGTACCACCACTTCCGATACACATTTAACACAATGAAAAGCCTTAATCCGATAGGTCGCGTCATATGTATCATACCTTGAAAATGTGAGGTTAATCCGATATCATTTAATGGTGTTTTGAGATTTTTATCGGCAATTACAAATTTTCATGGACGTGCCATTTTGGCGAGTCACATGACCCACTTGCAAGGATGTGACGTATTCTATGCGTAAACAAAGAAATCATGGCTGATTTGTAATGTCATCACATGCAGGAGCAGCACCATCGGACACGTGTACTACTGTATTGCGAAATTTTGCCATAATTTGGATAGAAATAATCCGAGGAAGGCTCGGTGGCATATTCTGCCCAGTAAGAAAAAGAAACATTTAAGGACCCAGTGGCTAGCGAAGTGTGGTCGCCCTGAGCCGTACGACATATGTACAAGTGTATTTGCGCATTTATTTAAGACCAACACTTTTAGAGTACAATGAGTCTCTGAATTCTTTTAAAAAATATTGCTATGATGTTGCTCACCAATGATTACAAAACTACTTCTTTCTATTAATGTGACTTCTTGAGATTCATACATCATGCAGGCGTTGAGACTTCCATCCGTTAATTGTGAACCATATTCAATTTGATTTGCCATCATGATGCTACGATGATGAACAGTTCTTGCCGACAAAGGCACGTCTTTTATCCGTTTCATTTTCTTGTCTTTATGCGAAGTTGGCAAAATGTTGATTGGCAACGTCGAGTACGAATGCTTTGGCATACTCCCCATCTGTGAATTTACACAGCAGAACCCTCCCTCTCCACAAAGGCTGTCCAATCTTGTTGAAAACTTCGGTATTCCTCATGTTTTTTTCTTTGAGCGACCTCTGTCAAAAGTTTCCATAATTATTGTCCCAACATGATCGGCGTTCAACCGTTCTGCGCCTGTGGTTAGTTAGCTAGTCAGACTCTATGTCATTCCCGTCAGAAGATCGATCCAAATCTTCTTTTCGTTTCGGCTTGTCCCATTAGGGGTTGCCACAGGGTGTCATCTTTTTCTATCTAAGACAATCTCGTGCATCTTCCTCTCTAACACCCACTGTCCTCATGTCCTCCCTTATATCATCCATCAACCTTCTCTTTGTTCTTCCTCTTGCTCTTTTGCCCGGCAGCTCCATCCTCAGCACCCTTCTACTAATATACTCACTCTCTCGCCTCTGAACATGTCCAAACCATCAAAGCTCTCTCTAACCTTGTCTCCAAAACATCCAACTTTGTCTGTCTCTCTGATGAGCTCATTTCTAATCCTATCCAACCTGTTCACACTGAGCAAGAACCTCAACATCGTCATTTCTGCCACCTTCAGTTCTGCTTCCTGTTGTCTCTTCGGTGCCACCGTCTCTAATCCGTACATCATGGTAGGCCTCACCGCTGTTTTATAAACTTTGCCCTTCATTCTAGCAGAGACTCTTCTGTCACATAACACACCAGACACCTTCCGCCAACTGTTCCATCCTGCTTGGACCCATTTCTTCACTTCCTTACCACACTCACCATTGCTCTGTATTGCTGACCTCAAGTATTTGAAGTCTTCCACCCTCGCTATCTCTTCTCCCTGGAGCCTCACTCTTCCCCCTCCACCCCTCTCAATCAAGGACATATATTCTGTTTTACAACGGCTAATCTTCATTCCTTTCCTTTGCAGTTCATGCCTTCATCTTTCTAATTGTTCCTGCACCTGCTCCCTGCTTTCACTGCATTTCATGATGTCATCTGCGAACCTTTAGATGAACGCTCATATTTGTCTGGCAGTTTTTTACGCCAGATGCCCTTCCTGATGCAACTCTCTGCATTTATCCGGGCTTGGAACCGGCCTACAGATTCCACTGGCTTGTGCCCCTCTCGGGCTGCATTCAAATCCAAATCAACCGATACTGCTATTTCTTCATCAGATGAGGATGCATTTGAGAAATCAGCGCTGTCCATGATTGTGTATTCCTTTGTTTATGCACGGGATACATCACTTCCTGTTTTTTAAATCATGTAAAAATTGTAAAAATGACACCGCTCGTACAAAAATGTAATTACTTGGTTAAAGAGTGCATTAAAGTTATTATTTTCAATTTTTTTCTATAATTTTTCTGGATGTTCTTATATTTATAATGGATTAACAAGATAATTGTTGAGGTAAGGAATCACCGGAGAATTCCTTTAATTGGAGTTACATTGTAATTTCATTAAGAACCACAAAGAAATGAAATCTAATTCAGCAATTTGTTTTTAATCCCATTTTGGCTTTGTACAAGTACATGTCTCCCATGCTAAAAGTCCCATTTTTAAATGTTATTGATGATTTAAAATTTTAGGAATTCATACAAAAGGCAGAGAAAATGGTTGTTGAACATTTGAAAGACATAACTTCATAATGATAAATCCAAAAGTCTATAACAGTCAAGACAAACGTTTTCATAAAAAAATCATGCAAGTTACATAATTTACACACCCTTAAAACTCTACATATAAAAGTACTTAAATTATCCTAATTACTCATGAAATCCTTTACACTTTTGTCTTCATACAATCAGACGATTGGTAAAGGTTCCGTCTCACCATGACGTTCTGGTCAACGTCCTCTGAACATTTCAATCGTTCTATTTTTCAGCGTTCTCAAACGCGGATGACACATCTGGCGTGTGATTAACGCGTGTCTAATGCATGACTTAACGAGTGTGTAACGCACGAAAAGCGTGTAACAGCGCCCAAATAAGATACCCCTAAAAACCATTAGCGTGTGGAAACGCGTCATTGGGGCGCGACGAGCGATTTGTCAACGTAAGACAAGCGCGTTGAGCGTGTGACCAATGGGTGAATAACGACAGAAAAGCGTTTTGCTGGCGTGTCATTTTTACAGTGGAACCGGGACTAAAACGTTGGAAAGTTCATAGTCACTTCAGTTGTTGTCGTGAGTTAGAACAGTGAGCATCATGCCCCCGAGAAGAAAAAAAGTTGGGGCGCGGACTTCAGCAACTAGCGCTGCGAGTAAGAAAGCTAAGACTCTTTCATCATGAGGAATGTGTTTGGAGGAAAAACAACAGCAGGAGGAAGAGCAAGTCCGTGAAGTCACGCACCATGTGACACCCCCTGGGCACCCTAAACACCTTGCAAACCCCAGTGAGGACGGTCCAACAAAGAGACAAAAGAAGCAGAGAAAGGATTGCAGGATCCTGGACTGGGCTATTGAGGATAGTCTGGTGGAGTTTTTCCGTGAAAACGAACTGCTGCTTTCTGGATCTTCCATAGTAGGTGCTCTCCACTGTAGCTTAATATTAAATGGACCTTGCTTACAAAGCATCGGGTTATATACCCATATGCATGGAAGTTCGGGAAAAGCTCGAATGTCGCTCAATGGACGCCAAACGACGTTCGTTTCACTTTAGTTACACGCTGTGTGTGCGAGAGGATTGTTCAGTGGTTGTTGACAGGTCGCCTGTGAGTCGTTCACTGCAAAGCAAATGATTAAGTAACAACCAAGTAAAGCTCGAGTTACGAATGACTAACGATAGCCAAACGCGTGCAACGCTTGGCAAACCTAAGTAAAACGTTCCACGGACATTCTTGAATGTTCTGCAGCATTTAAAATTAAATGTTGATGAACACTGGTCTTGGTGAGAACTTTTGTGCATGTTCAAAACTTTTTTTCCGGACCGGCATTCTCTGCGATTCCCAGCGATCATTGACGTTCACTAGTGATCAAACAACGCTCTTCTGGAGCTATCCCGGCGACCATGGGCGACTACCAACGTTTCCTCAAATGCTATAGAACGCTGACCAGAAATTTATGAACCTCTGACATGTAAACAAATTCTTGCGTAACCATTCATATTCATAAAAAACACATTTACTTTGCTGCCTGTTATTGTGCAAATGTAAAGAGGCTGCCTCATCCTGGCACTTCAGCTCACAGTTCCCTCTGGTGTATTGCACCAACTTAAAGAGACTATCTGCAGTGGCATTAAAGAGAAAAATATCAATACCAATATCATATCCATCCATTCATTTTCTTAGCTGCTTATGCTCATGAGGGTCACAGGAGTGCTGGAGCCTATCCCAGCTGTCAACGAGCAGGAGGCAGGTTACACCCTGAACCAGTTGCCAGGCAATCGCAGGGCACATGGAGACAGACAACAGTCACACTCACACCTACAGGCAAATCAGAGTGTCCAATTAATGTTGCATCCTTTTGGGATGTGGGACGAAACCGAAGTGCCCGGAGAAAACCCACGCAGGCACGGGGAGAAGAGGCAAACTCCACACAGGGAGGGGCTTGGATTTGAACCACAGTCCTCAGAACTGTGAGGCAAACGCTTTCCAGCTGATCCACCCTGCAGCCTCAATATCAATATAATTCACATATTTATTTGGTGGGTGGGGATTCGGTGGGCTGAGTGTTTTCCTTAATTGGTCAACTCATATGAAAAGGATCCTTCTGTGCAGCCATTGGAAGTGGTGGATCTTGGATGTTGGTTCTTGTCCGTTGAAGCGGCAGGAGCTCAGCCTTTAAGGATATGGTGTACTTGAGCAAGGCATGGTCCTCACCACCTCATGTAGTGCATCTTATTCACTCTAAATCTCTCCTCGCATGTCAGTATGTGTGAGATCTGGTTCTATAATATGGGTGGTGTACAGCACAAAATACTGTATACATCAGAGTGGGAGTGAGTGAATTTCCTCCTTAGGGACTACAATACTTAAAATGTATAAGAAATGAAAATAAATTCATTCATCACTCTTCACCCACATAACTACAAAGTCAGAGGTTGAGAAACTGGACGTGGGGGCTATATTTTGAAAATAATTCAGAAAAACTTGCTCACACACTTATTTTTAGAAATGGGCAGCCCAAAAACATTTACACACTTTGTATTTGGATACAAAGATTCGATAGTCACTTGTTTTTCACATGTTTCCATTTCAGATTAAATATCTAAACCTACAGCCAGGTGTAAAAATGCTGGGAAATTTGGTAATTCGATTGGGTTTAAAACACTCGCTCTACCTACAGTATGTCACCCACATCATTTAATCTAACTACAATATTGTTTGGGTCTCTATGACTTCCTACAGTATGTCACCAAGATCACTTGAGTTTTTTACAGTATGGCAGCCTGGCTCACTTCTGCCAGCTCATTCATGGCTACCATGCCCCCGTTTTTTTTTTTGGTTTGTTTTTTTTTGCTATTTTGCTTGGGTCAGATATGAAGTACGGGACATACACGGCACCACAGTGGCCGCTTTTGCAGGAGTCACCTGCAAGATCCAAATCATTTATGCCACCTGTTCACCTATAATATTTATTTTGCCTCTTTTCTACTCTGCCATGTTACATATGTCACAATATCTAGCCTAGGATGAGCAAGTCCATATTTTGTCTCTTCCAAAGCACATGCAGGGATAGATTCCTTGGGACTAATTTAAAGGTGTGAAGAAACCCAGCTGGACACTTGACATTCGTTGATGAATATGTCCATTTTCCTTGTCTTTGCTCCCTTTCTCCACTATCTGTTTTCATATTTGTAACCCACTCATCACCAAGTAACGGTGATGTCTTACTGAGAGCTTATTGGAGGGGGCCAGCTGTTGAAATGAGAAGATCCCCTCCATCTCATACACACTCACACACACACACACACACACACACACACACACACACACACACACACACGCATGCGCACACCCTTCGCCTCTGGGAATCGAATGGAAGCACGGATCATCAGGTTAGAGTGTACATCTGTCACCAAAAGACTGAGTGCAGCTACGATTCAAAGAGGCGGGGACAAAACGACGACAGGAGTGCCAAATTTTTGAGGACCAGCAGTCATCGGGAGCCGAGATTGAGACAAAGGATGAAAGTTTGTAACACTTCTGAAATTATTTTTTTTGCGCATGGATGTGGGACAGTGGGCGCTTTGACTGTTTGCAAATGTTTAGTAGGAGTTAAGGTGAAAAGGACGCAGTGACGCTAAATGTTAAGTGTGGCACCCACATATGGCAAACTGTTATGCATCTGTTTTTCAGAGTGACATCCACCCATCGGGGAGGGTTTCAATATGACTATTTACAGAGTCACTCATCGATGACTCACTCTTGTTTTTTTCCTACTTATTAGTCCCACTTGAATATGGCAGTTTCACACGTCCTTCTTTGCCGTCTACGTGACTGGCGCTATCCATTTCAGGGAGAAGCAGCATCATGGCGAGCTGTCAGCTCCTTTTTCAGAGAAGACTTTTAAAAAGTGTCTCAGAGCTATCATTTCAAATGGCATTCCAGTCTCATTAAGAGTAGCTGATTAGCTGTCAAGCCTCTGGGAATGATTGGAACTGCAAAACAATGCTGGGCCGGCGGATATTTCCCTAGAAAATAATTTGTCTAGACAAATCTATTTTCCAGGAGCTCATTATGATCGAGAGCAATCAGCTCTGATGGTCCTAGAGACCACGCTGCACCATACAACGTGATTATTACACTGGCCAGACAATTCATTTCGGCTGAAAGACAGGCATGTTGATATCCCTGTTTGAAAATGCTCTTAACATCGTGATAGTGACGTCCCGATTTTCAAAATAGGTCGATTTTATGCTTAAAACGTTTTTGGGGACACTATGGATGAGTAATTTATGATTGCGGAAATAAGGAGACTTTTTCCAATTTAATGTAGGCAACTCCCAGGGTGACAGTAAAAAAAAAAAAGCAATCAGAGCATGAGAAGAGAAGATCACAGCCGGCCTCTGATAGTAACATAGAACCCTTTAAAGTTGCACTCGCTGTTTACTTTTATTCAATGCCATGATTTGTAACAGTCGCCATGGTAACTTGCTACAGCTGCTTCTTTCATGTCACGTCGTCCTCCTTGGAAGCCCCTGAGCTACTTGACATCACCTGACTGAAGTGCGGAACGTGAAGCTCGTATTCATTTCGCACTAATGCATACTATGTAAATGAAGACATCAATATTCTTGTTTTGATTGAAAAAGGGCTATATCAAAAATATGGAAACCGTCAAATTACACGTGGCGGACACTGTTCAAGCATCAATGCATACACCTGCTTTGAAAAGTTTGAGCCATTTCTTTGTAAACACAACATTTTTTTAAAAATGTTCATGGTGAGTGGAAGCAATTAGGAGAGGTGGCTGTGGAGTTTTTGACCAATTTAATCAATCGAAATACTACCAGGTGAGAAAATGGCAGAAGAATGGCAGAAAATTGTGCTAGTCCCAATTTTTAAGAAGAAACGTGATGTTCAGAGCTATGGAAACTATAGAGGAATAAAGACGATGAGCCATAGAATGAAGTTAAGGGAAAGAGTAGTGGAGGCTAGACTCGGGACAGAAATAAGTATCTGCGAGCAACAGTATGCTTTTATGCCTAGAAAGAGTACCAGCGATGCGTTATTTGCGTTGAGGATGCTCGTGGAAAAGTACAGAGAAGATCAGAAGGAGCTACATTGTCTCTTTGTAGACCGAGAGAAACCCTGTGACAGAGTACCAAGAGAGGAACTGTGGTACTGCATATGCAAGTCTGGTGTGGCAGAGACAGGACAAGCCAAAAGGGAAAGAAGAGAAGTTCATGGTGAGTGGACTCACCTCATTTCTTTAATTCATCTGGAGGAAGTACTTACCCTGGTGGCTGATGGATGATTTTTTTTCTTTTTTTTAACTGCCTAATGGAGGTTTGCAGAGGAGCATGGTCAGGAACATGCATGGATAGACCCATGTGGTGCTCCAGCACCTGCCCTGTTTTGCTCCCTGCCTTGAATGAAAAAACGGCATTTTCACTGCAGCCCTTTGTTTTCCTTCACTCAGCAAGTTTTAAAATACACAATGACTCAAAATGTTGACAGGTGATTCCTTTTAACACGAGTTCAAATGTGATCACCTAATTCTGAACATATTCATGAGAAGGTACGTGTCCTCACATTAATACACATTATCTCACTTGTTTCCTTCTGCTTTGCCGCTGTAGTTTGAGTTGTACAAGTTCTTGTCTGAACAAGGCTAGTTCATTTCAGTAACTGCCTAATAGAAGAAAAGTAATAGACTTGCAGATATAGTGAAGCTTATAAGTTTGTTGTGACTAAATCACACTAAAATGTTGATCAAATGTTACAGCTTACTTTGCAACACTGATTTTTGCGAAGTATTCTGGGAGGATAAAGGGGATTTATGTCAGTTAAGGGACTGTTCCCATTTCTTGACTGTTTTTCAACACTAATAATAGCTCTATATATTAAAGAGTTGGTCATTATATTCTTGGGCCTTGGCCAAAGATATTTGAGGGTTTCCACTATTCTGGAATTAAAAAAAAATCGTCTTTTAGACATAGGAAGCGCTCAAAGAAAATGAGAAAGACTCCCTTACAATAGCATTTACTTTGAATCCATCCATCCATTTTCTTAGCTGCACTTTACTTTTAATATGAGTGGAAAATTAAAAAACAAAACACTTTGTTCAGAGCATGGCGGTGCGCTGTGTGGCTTCGTAATGGCCACCGCTGAAGCTCCCGTTGATGACTCTTTTGGACCTGTGTGATAAAACTCCAGCTCTCTCCAGATGATGGGCAGCCCAGAAGAATAGAAGTTTGTCACTGTGAGAGCGGCAGGGCCAACATGGAGGAGAGGGCAGCACAAGTGGGAAGCTGTAGTATCTGTAATGGTTGTGTAGAGCGTGCTGATGGGCGTTTGAAGGAGTTAACATCCAAGCACTCGCTGCACCTTTTACTTCATGTACACTGCTCTTTGGTAAACAGCTATGCCGTTTATCATGTACATGCTTTTCAATCACATACAGATGGTTATATATATCTTTTTATTTTGTGTCTCATAAATATGTAAATGAGTCTTTCATTATTTACTTATGTGAGAGAGATCTATCTTTTGGAGAATTACACGGTGCAACCAGAAGGTTTCTCACAGCGCTTCCCCTTTTCCACATTTTGTTATCCAGTATTACAGCCTCATTCTAAAATGGTTTCAAGTATTTCCCCCCTCAGGAGTTGACAGACAATACCCCATAAATGTATTGCTTGGAAGAAAAAAAAAAGAATAAAGAATTCACATGTACCATATATGCTGTAAAATAATTTCCAGATGCACTGTTTACTTCCATATATGTACAAACACATTGGTGAGGGTCCTTTTCAGATGCCCGTGCACAGAACATGGTCCGTAAAAGCAAGGTTAGATTAGTTTGGTGCGGAAGAATGACCTGACCTCAACCCCATCTATGATCAGCGGGATGTAAAGGCGGATCTGACTGGAAGCAGATCCAGCTTCATATCTGGAGCCATTTTTAACATATTCATATACTATAGTATAATGTTGCTAATCCCATATTTTGATGTCAAGACAGTCAAAGGTTCAGTTGCTTTATTGCAAATTACTTTTGCTTGTCAGTCATCTCTTTTGACATTTGTCTGATATTAAGATCACGTAAAATCTTGAGGCAAATTGACCTCATTAATGGAGCTGGATTAAAAAAACATTCCCCTAAAAATCCTGAAGGGGATTCTCACAAAACTTCAAACTGACAAAAACTGAACCAAAGTGCACAAGAATAAATGAGTCCACCCACTTCTCTAAGGACCATTCCAAACAATTTATTTAACCCAGTTGAACTCCTGTTCTTTTCTCCTAGAGGTTTATTTTGATATCTTATCAAAGATGATGTCAATATTTTATTCAATTTGAAAAACATCTTTGAGTAAACATGCATCTTGTAATGTAGATTTCATGAAGATGATGGCTGCTGTTGTTGAATCAAACGGTCTTGCAATGTCACCAAAGCATAGGTGTCAAAGTCAAGGCCTGGCGGCCAGATCCGGATCCAGCCCGCCACATGACTTTATGTGGCCCGCAAAGGCAAATCATCTGTCAATTTCCATGATTCTCTTGAAAATCTATACCAATTGTCATCTCATAATGATAATCATGATAATGTTGAGATAGTGCAAGCATTTTTGTGGTACCAAATGTTTGCAAAGGTTGAAAAACCCAATACTCTTGATATCTGATTCAGAAAATATTTCAGACAATTCATGTATAAACATGATGAGGCAATTAAAGATTCTTATCGTTTCACAGACATCATCATGGCCCGTGTTAGGTGAAAAATAAATCAAACTCAATACATTACTTGTACATTTGTTGTCGTTCATCACTCAAAACAGAAATCCATACAAGGAAAAAAATGTGCTGAAAAAAAATGTCTGCCCAGTGATTGACTGGTGATCAATCTGGGTGTAATCTGTCTGTTCCCAAAGTCATCTGGATTAGGCCTCAGATCCCAGTAACCCAGTGAGCAGTACAGAACATCCATAAATTAATGTAAAATCTATATGAAAGCTGCAACAGCGATGACATACCTTCACTATGATTGGAAAATGATCACCGAATACATTTAACATCTCTCTGTGTACTTTGTTAAAAACATCTGATTTTGGAGGTTGTCCCATCTCATGCACAGAGCCACTGCTCGTCCTGTCCAACCTGTTACTGCACTGCTCTCGCCCATGGCAATTTGAACCACTGCAGCTCTGCCTAGCTTTTGTTATACCAACGATAGTGGTTCTGTATAGTCCGCTATACTTACTTATATATCCTCAAGTCAAAATTTATTTGGTTATGGAATTTTGTCTGCAATAGAGCTGGCAACCTGTTCTGGGTGTACCCCACCTCCTGCCCGATGACAGCTGGGATAGGCACCAGCACTGCCGCGTGAGTATAGGCGGCTCAGAAATTGGATGGAAGGATGAACGAAATTTTACACTTGATGGGTGGGCAGGCACTTCATTCTACTGGACACTTTTTGTAAACATGCAACTGCAAAGTCAATTTTGAGAAAAACATTCTTCCAATTTCTGCTGCTTCATGCCGCTTCGTTTGGGTATGTGCTATGGCCCCTCACTAAGTAATGGGTTCGACCAAATGGAGCCTTTTTGAAACAATGTATTTATTGGGTGAGCCATCATAAGCCATTATGTTGCTCAATTGCTTCCAGTAACTGTAACCTGATATTGTTCCATAACTCGGCTCAGTGAAGCCGAGGGGACAAATCATGTTGCCGACTGCAGTTAGTAGTCGTCAATCCACACCTACAGATAGAACACAGAAATTATAATGCAGAAGTCAGATTTGTGTGTCGTTGATGGTGGAGTGGTACACATGCCTGCCTTTGGTGCGGGCAGCGTGTGATTGTTTCCCGCTCAGTAAAAGTAAGTTTCTTTCGGCTTGTCCCTTTCGGGGTCACCACAGCGTGTCATTTCAGATGTGTTGATATCTGCCATGTGCCTGACTGGCAACCAGTTCATGGTGTAGTTTGCCTTTTGCATGAAGCTAGCTGAGATAGGCTCCAGCTTTCCCGCAACCCTTGTGAGGACAAGCGGCTTGGATAATGACATGACACATCAGATTTGTCTTGTCAGAGTTTTCAATTTAGCCTTGGAAAATCTTGGTGCTTAAATGTTCAGTATAGAGGAGGAGACACTACCCCCCAACCCCAAAAAAAATATATATATCATCTATCCATGCATGGTGGCCTCCATTTATACAAGATCCTGTGCCTCATGCGGTCTTCAGGTTACGGTGGCCTGCAAGTGCAAAACAACATAACAAATTGTGAAGCACTTTTACATTTCGGAAAAAAAGCTGAAACAGTTTTGCAAAACACAGAACAAATTACAGTTGAGACAACCCAGAAAGGGAGTGTTTAATTTCACATCCATTCTTGGAAATCCCACGGCTGTTCTCGGCAAGACACACCCGGCTTTAACATGATTGGCTCCTGCATCGATGGAATGTGACGTCCATCTAAAATGGAGCTTGTGCACGTGACGTCGCTGCCATAATGCCGGTCGAATAGAGCTGCTCGACGTTGTGGGAGACATTGAACCGGAGGAGAATATTTACAATACCCGAGACCTGTTGTGCTGTTGGTTGTCAAAACAGATGAGACAGATATTCAAAGAGATCATTTTATGGAATACCAGCTGAAAAGACCAGAAAAGATCAATGGATTTTGACAATTAAAGGTGATGGATGGTGCCCAACCAAATACACACACGCCTGTCTAACGATCACTTCATTCCAGGTAGGAATTATTCTTCTTAATCTCAAATAACTAAGAAGTTTTTATGATGCCAAATTGACTCATTTGAGTACAATGCGTATTAAAAAAAAATATGTCAGTCACACGGAGCTTTATGGAGGTTACTGTGTGGCCGCAATACGCTTCCATGTACGGAGGCTAAAGTTTCCCCCCCCCCAATCTTCGTTAATGAATGTGAGTTTGTGTATTGAAAAAATCTGAGTGGCTCCATCACTATGAGGGATTTATTCTTGATTGAGAACAGATCTAGCAATGAAGTATTTGTATGTGTCCAGACTTTTATGCGCTTTCAAACTTTTCTCTGTCAATCTCGACGACTTACTCACCAGATACACGTGCAGATCCAGTTGTCCAAGACAAGTGGAAGCGTGTTAACAGTTGAATTTCTTATCGGCGAAAACATCGACTTTGGCGTTAAATATGGGTCCTCTTTGCAAAGTGTCTCTCATCTTTCCACGTACCTTCTTTTATTATCACCTTCTAAATGGTATCGGACAAAACTCTGGGCGTCGTGTGATAAGACATATTTTCGTTTCGTCTCAACTGACTTAGCATCGAACAATGCTTTGTTTGACCGGCAATATGACCAGTCACGTGATTTCGGTGACGTAGGTGCATGAGCTCTATAGGGATTGCATATTTTGATGCCCTCATCAGCTAGAATGTATAGATGTTTAACGGTGTATATCAAATGTATTCTACTCTCATTTCGTAAACTATCAAAAAATATTTAAAGAGTTAAGGAAGAAGCAGTTTGCTGAAAAGAGAATTAAAGAGAAAGTGTGCATATTTTTCTTTTTATGTCTTTTCACCTCTAAGGCAAGCTTCTGTGCATTTTCATTAAATGTAAATTGTGATGTGAAGACGCCGTACAAAGGAAATTCAAATTTCACACCGGGTCAAAACCAGCGGCCTACCAATCTGCCACTAAGGGAAACAGCTGCCAAACCTGGCACGCCGCTCCGCAGTTCAATCAATCAATCAACCTAACCATAATAAACTTCTTTGTTTATTAAATTATATTTGAGATGGACATTTCATTACATCTGTGTAGCCTACCTGCACAGTACAGTATTTAAATAGTATTGGATGCTTCTCTACCTGGCGGCACGGTGGAGCAGCTGGAAAAGCATTGGCCTCACAGTTCTGAGGTCCCGGGTTAAATCCCGGACCCGCCTGTGTGGAATTTGCATGTTCTCCCCGTGCCTGCGTGGGCTTTCTCTGAGCACTCTGGTTTCCTCCCACATCCCCAAAACATTAAACATTAATTGGACACTCTTAATTGCCCCTAGGTGTGATTGTGAGTGCGGCTGTTTGTCTCGATGTGCCCTGTGATTGGCTGGGAACCAATTCAGGGTGTACCCCGCCTCCTGCCCGTTGACAGCTGGGATAGGTTCCAGCACTCCCCGCGACCCTTGTGCGGATTGCATTCCCTCACTTCATCCACCTGCCAAGCACATGTTTGATTGTGTAATAATTTGCATTTGTAGTACCATAATTATACACATTTAGTCAACTTGTTCAACTGAAGTCTTGCCTGCTGTCATTCACTTGACATCTCTCAAGCTTCCAAAGCCATCTTTCTTTACATGGGCACGTTTTCTCTCGTTTCTGGTGTCTATGAATAATTAATAGCTATCCCTACATACTTTACAGACTGTGAGCAATATACTGTACAGTAGTGATGACATCAAAGCAATATAATGGACACTTAAATATTTCACAGTGATATTCATGGAATCTTTACAATATAGTTATTTCCTTGGGGAAAACAATGTTAGTATATTATGTGAATGTACATGTGGAGAAAACTACTTATCGACCACAAAGATCCTGTTAAATAACGTTTAATTACAGGGTTGTCAAACTAATTTTTTCCGAGGGTCACATTGTCGTGTCGATTTCCCTCAGAGGGCCATTATGACAGTGAAAACCATAAGTCATCGTATTCTTTCATATAGAATAAATTACAAGTACTTGTCATGCTCCTGGATTCCAGCCAGGGCTGGGCGTGGCCAGCTAATCTGAAGGTGCACACCTGCGCCTCATGACCTTTGATTAGACCCAGTACATATAGGACCCGGGGGACGACAGAGACTCTGCTAGATCGTTGCCTCTCATGCCTCGTTCCCGCACTACCGTACTCCTGACGTCTACCTCCCGTGTACCGACCAACGCCTGTCTCCCGACCTACCCCGTAAGCCTGCCGTTACTGATCTTGCTGCTTGTTTGGACTGACTCCCTGGTAACCGACATTGGAACGAATAAAGGCTTATTCCGCACTGCTTACCTCTCACCTGAGTCGTGCATTTGGGTCCACCCCCGAGTCTCGTCCGTGACAGAACGATCTAGCCAAGAACATGGACCCAGCCGACTCTGAAGCCATTCGCCGTGTGCTGCAAGTGCAGGGCAAACGCCTGGGTGAGCAAGAGGCTGCTCTCCAGGGTATGACTCACCAGATCCAGGAGCTCCGTGGCTAGCCTCCCAAGCTAGCGCGGCCGCTCCTGTGCCTACCCGTGCCACCATCACTCCGCTCTCTCGACCAGAGCGGTTCTCAGGCGACTCCGGTAACGTCAAGCCCTTCCTGGCGCAGTGCGATCTCCACTTTGAGCTGCAAGCTTCCGCTTTTCCCATGGACCGCTCCCGGATCGCCTTCGTCATTTCCCACATGACAGGGAGGGCGGGGGCATGGGCCACCGCCGAGTGGAGCCGTAACTCGGAGACCTGCCGCTCATGGGCGAGCTTCGTCTGCGCGCTCACCCAGGTGTTCCAGTATGCGGCTCCGGAACGCCAGGCGGCGTCGTCACTCATGACAATTCGCCAGTGGCGTCGCCGCGTGTCCGACTACGCCATCGAGTTCCGGATTCGGGCTGCCGAGAGCCGCTGGAATGAGGAAGCCCTCCATGACGCGTTTTACGAGGGACTGTCCCCACAGATCCGTGGTCACCTCGTGGCCATGGATCTTCCGCCTTCGCTTAACTCCCTCATCGCATTGGCCCTCAAGGTGGACCAGCGCCTCACCGTGCAGAGACAGATGGAGGGCCTGAGGGAGGAGGAGAGGGAGAGTCGCAGTCCGGTTGTTTCCGCTTCCCGGCCACCCGTGTTGTCAGCTTCACCGGAAGCCATGCAAGTGGAGGGGCTTGGCAGCTCAGCGGAGGAGCGCTTACGTCGGCGACGAGAGGGACGCTGTTTTTACTGCGGGCGTTTGGGACACTTGATCGCCCATTGCCCGACTCGACCAGGGCATTCTGACATCAGGATCGCTACTCCGGTGAGTGTGCGGTACACCGCGACGGGGTCAGGGAGGTCCCTTCTTCACCTCACCTTGGGAACGGACTCCCGTTCATGCTCTGTGACGGCTTTCATAGATTCTGGGTCGGAAGCAAACCTGATAAATCCCCGTGTGGTCGAGGAGCTGGGGGCAGCAACCTTTCCCACGCAATGTTTTCGTCACGCCTATGCCGCCAACGGCAAGTTCCTTTGTCGGGTTACACATCGCACTCAGACGCTACGTATGAGCTTTCCGGACGCTCACTCGGAGCGTATTAGCTTTCATGTCTGCGACCCACGTAGTAGCGACATCATCTTGGGCAGCCCGTGGTTCAAAGAACACAATCCGCACATAGATTGGACCACGGGTCAGATCAAGACTTGGGGAGAGGACTGTCTTAGTCGCTGTGTCGCTGGCCGGAGAGACAGGAGTATTCAAGTTGCGCCGGTTCGGCTAACAGAACCTAGTACCGCCTTGGACCTGACCGCAGTGCCCTCCTACTACCATGACCTACGGGAGGTCTTCTCTGAATCTAAAGCAAAGTCTCTGCCACCACATCGGTCATACGACTGCGCGATTGAACTCCTGCCAGGTTCCTCTCCTCCCAGAGGGAAACTGTTCTCTTTAACCGGCCCAGAGCATCAAGCCATGAGGGACTACATCGAGGACTCGCTGGCAGCCGGACTCATTCGCCCCTCATCCTCACCAGCCTGTGCGGGTTTTTTTTTTGTCAAGAAGAAGGACTCCACGCTGCGACCCTGCATCGACTACCGAGGCCTGAACGACATCACAGTCAAGAACAGGTACCCTTTGCCGCTTATCTCTACAGCATTCGAACTCCTCCAGGGAGCCCGGATCTTCACCAAGCTCGACTTGCGCAGCGCTTACCACCTGGTGCGGATTCGGGAAGGGGATGAGTGGAAGATGGCGTTCAACACCCCCACAGGGCACTATGAGTATCTGGTGATGCCCTTCGGACTGACTAACGCTCCGGCCGTCTTTCAGAACTTCATTAACGACGTTCTTCGGGAGTTCCTGAACAGATATGTCTTTTGTTTATCTGAGATGAATGGAGAAGTGTGAGTTCCATCGGGCATCCGTGTCCTTCCTGGGCTTCGTCCTGGCTGAGGGAGAGATATGGATGGATCCCGGGAAGGTCGACGCGGTGCTGCAGTGGCCTAACCCCACCAACAGGAGGGACGTACAGAGGTTTCTGGGATTTGCCAATTTCTATAGGAAATTCATGAGGAACTTCAGTTCCGTGGCCGCTCCTCTGCATTCGCTCACCTCGCCACATACCCTCTTCGACTGGTCCGGGACCTGCCAGGTGGCCTTCAGCAGGCTCAAGGCAAGTTTCACTACTGCGCCCGTTCTCATTATTCCGGACCCAGATAACCAGTTTGTGGTGGAGGTGGATGCATCGAATTCAGGAATCGGAGCAGTCTTGTCGCAGAGGAGTCCCAGGGATGGAAGGATCCACCCGTGCGCGTTCCTGTCTAGAAAGTTGACCCCGGCAGAGAGGAACTACGACGTGGGAGATAGGGAACTGCTGGCGGTCAAGAGCGCGTTGGAGGAGTGGCGGCACTGGCTGGAGGGCTCGCAAGTACCGTTCGTTGTCTTCACGGACCATAAGAACCTTGAATACCTGAAGTCGGCGAAGAGATTGAACGCCCGTCAGGCCAGGTGGGCCCTATTTTTCACCCGCTTCCACTTTAAGGTGTGTTTCCGCCCAGGCTCCAAAAACGGCAAGCCGGATGCACTCTCGCGGATCCACGAGGGAGGGCGCACGGATTCAGACGCCGCTACTATCCTGCCAGCGGGGTGCTTCGTGGCCGGTTTCACCTGGGCGATCGAGTCGCGGGTGAAGGAGGCTCTGGGAGAGACACCGTCACCCGCGGATTGTCCGTCGGGCCGCCTGTTCGTCATCCCATCTCTGCGGGGAGACGTCATCAACTGGGCCCATACCAACAAGACGGTCTGCCACCCGGGTATGGCGAAGACACGTTCAGTGGTCGAACAAAGGTTCTGGTGGCCTAACCTCATCAAGGACGTAAGGGAGTTCGTCAACGCCTGCCCGGTGTGTGCTGCCAATAAGACTTCCCGCCTACGGCCTGTTGGTGAGTTGCAACCCCTGTCCATCCCCTTTCGTCCGTGGTCACACATCGCGCTGGACTTCGTCACCGGCCTACCGCCTTCTCAAGGGAACACAGTGGTGCTGTCCATAGTGGACCGTTTTTCCAAAATGGTCCACTTCGTGCCGCTTCCGAAGATCCCGTCGGCCAAGCAGACAGCCCAGTTGGTATTAGACGAGGTCGTCCGTTACCACGGCCTACCCCAGGACATCGTTTCGGACAGGGGTCCGCAATTCAGCGCCCGTTTCTGGAAGGAGTTCTGCAACCTCATCGGCGCTTCAGCAAGTCGGACATCGGGTCATCACCCAGAGTCTAACGGCCAGACTGAGAGGATTAACCAGGAATTAGAGACCGGTCTTCGATGTCTGGCATCCAGGGACCAGAGCACATGGAGCCAGCACATCAAGTGGGTGGAGTATGCCCACAATTGTCTACCCTCCGCTTCAACAGGTATGGCTCCACTCCATGTCGTGCATGGGTATCCTCTGTCCCTGTTTCCTCCACTGGTCACAGAATCCACAGTTCCCTCGGCCCCGGCCGTGGTGCGACGCTGCAAACGGACCTGGGAAGCAGCTCGGAGGACACTGCTGCGCATGAGCAGTGCCTACAAGGCCGCAGCAGACCGCAAGAGGAGGGCCGCACCTGAGCTCAGAGTGGGACAGCGAGTGTGGCTCTCCACCAAAGATCTCCCGCTGCGGACGGAATCCCGCAAACTTGCTACCAGGTTCGTTGGCCCGTTCCCGGTTTCCAAAGTTATTAACCCGGTCGCCGTCTCGTTGAAACTGCCCAGGTCGATGAGGGTGCACCCTACGTTCCACATCAGCAGACTTCGCCCGAATCGCACATCGTCACTGGCTCCTCCGCTCAAGTCCCCCCCGCCCCCCCGCATGGTCGACGGTGGGTTGGTGTATACTGTGCGCCGGTTGCTGTCTTCCCATCGCAGAGGAAGGGGGGTCCAGTACCTGGTGGACTTTTAAAACAAGAAGGATAATAGTAGGCTCAACTATTGATCACGTTATCGTAAAAAGGCAACTGGTAGCAGAAAATGCCGCATTCCAACATTATCTTTCATTTGATGAGAACTTTTGAATTTTAGTTTAGATCACAGCAAGAATCACTGAAGTTGACGCGCATGATTTCCTTTTACAGGCCACATAAAATGATGTGGCGGGCCTTGAGTTTAAAAACCCATGGATTCAAACAAGCCCAGGAATAATAATTCAGATCATAATCCATCCATACATATATTTTTTTGGACCGACTTTACGCGAGAGGTGTGGTACACCCTAGACTGGCAACCCTGTCAGTTGCAGGACACACACACACACACAAAAAAACCTATCCCATATTCCACACTCACGTGAACAGCGTTAAGTCATAAATTAACGTTCCGTGCATGTTTTTGGAATGAGAGAGGAAGCATAAAAGAAGAAAAGGAAAGCCATGCAATTGTCAAGGAAGATATGATCACCACTGGGTTCTCGTCCTGCCCCTATAATATTCAATTGACTAATAATATTGTTAAGGAGTTGTTCAATTAAAAAAATGTTGTTGTTTTTTTAAGTCTTGTTACTTTTTATTTGTAATCCCTACTTTTGAAAACAAGCAAACTAGAAACACTGGTTTCTGGCAATTCTCAAATATTCTGTCTAATTTGGAAAAACAAATACTGCACCTGTAAGGTCTACAGGTAAGGTGTATTTTTTTCAGTTGTTGTCACGTCCCATCGGAACGAGAGTTGGAGCCAAATGCAGGACTCGGAAGATGCGAGGTAGTTCAAGGAGACACGTTTATTATATGCAGAGGTAGGGGATCGAGCAGGCAGTCCGGTGCAGCAGCGGTAGTTGGGACGTCGGGCGAAGAGAGCAGATGAGCGGACAGGCAGGAGTCGGTACACAGGGGAACAATCAACGCAGGCAGAAGTATCAAAGGAGTCAGGCTTACAAGGTTGGTCGGAGAACAGGCGAAGGTCGGTACACACAGGTTGTCGATCAGGGATCCGAGAGTGCTGGAACGGGACATGAAGCTCAACGAACTGGCGGGGACCAGTCGTCATCGCGGTCATATAAATCCAGAGCATAATCAGGCTGCATGAGGCGCAGGTGTGCACCTTCCAATCAGCGCACCTGCGCGGACACCCGCACAGCTCGTGCTAGAGCGGCAGGATCATGACAGTTGTTATTATTTGCTCATTTAGGATTTTGTGTTACTCAGATCACAGTGTTAGCAAATCACTGGGAGTACGATGTTTTGAGCGAATAAAAAAAGAGCCGATGTTAGCTAGTTCTCAAGCAACAAGCAAAGTAACAAGATTTTTAAATTTTGATTATGGCAAAACGCAACAAAAGATAAGTCATCTGACCAAGAAATTTTAGTTGTGTCTTGGATTTGCTGTTGTTTAGTTATTTGTTGTTATCAGTTAATTGCTGTTGTGTTGTTTTAATCTGCTGGTGTGGCTAGCCATTTGGTGTTGTGTTTTGCACTTCAAAGCCACAAAATTTAACAAGTGTGCTCATGTGAATTTGAAAAAGTACATTTCATTCCTTTTGACTTGATTTGGTTTTGATTTGATTTGATTACTTGAGTTGAATCAGTACCTTTCTTGTCCCAGAGTCTTTAATTACCCAAGTATTTCAGCACGTGAGTTCGTTTGGCCCCTGCGGAGGCCGATGTCGTTGGGGTTGTAGTCGAAGGGCGGACAGGAGGCAGCGGCGGCGACGGCGGATGACAGCGGTGGGAGTGCGTGTGACGAAGAGCAGCCGCAGCAAAGCAGTCGGCCTGATTCGATCTTGTGAAAACAAAAGCGCTAATTGAGAGCACCGCCAAAGGGGTTGAGGTGCACGGGCCGCCGGTGTGTTTTATGTATCTGAAAGCGGGTGGGTGAGCTTTTGAGTGAGTACACAAACTACTTTGCTGGGAACACATAGTCCATCTCATTTATATGCTAAAGGATTCCACTCCATTTGCACAACAACATCTTGAAACCTCTTCACGCTCGGCCTCGCTAATTCCTGAATATATCACTTCCCAAACCAAAATGCATTGTGAGCGTCCCGTTCTCATCTAGAAGTACATTTACTATCCAAACTGAAGTGACTCCACCCTTTCCCATCAATAAGAATAATCTGATTTTCTCGGGACAAGATTCATCTATCATGTCAATGCTGGTGGTAAATTAGGCCGAAGCGCAGCCTTGGAAGATGGACATAATAGTAAATATTTATAGCTAAAATGTTTTATGCGGCTAGCAAAAACAAATGGAAGCAAACCGCCAGTGTTCTCTCTGGAATAACACTCCCAGCCAATATGAACGCAGCAGACAAGTGATGTGTCCATGAATCAGTGGAGCGCATGGAAGCAAATGGCTTTTGGAAGCAGACAATAGCCCAACGTTGTGCATAATTAAAAAATAACAGCTGTTCGTGGTGTGTCACGCCAAGTGAGCGCCAGTGCATCTGTGTGTCCCCGACAGCCATCGTTTTCTTCAGCACCACACCAAAGAGGATCACTTTACCAAAAGACAAACAGCAACAACTTATTTCAAAGCCCCTCCAAAGGAAAGTCAAATTTACTACCCCTTCGGGCATTGCGCATTAGGAATAAAACACAATTGCTCTAGAGAGATCAGGTGGGACCTTGGGAAATAAATGTTCTTAGTCTTCATCCCAAGCTGCTCCAAAGAAGGAAATATCCCATTTGGATCTTCCGAGGTTTAAAGTCGAAAGTAAACAATAAACATTATCTCGATGTGCATGTTGTTTAGTATTGGTAGTCCAGTCGAGTCAATATGGTGGAAGCCGTTTGAAGCGAGTTTTAGTGCCAGCTTCGATGACCCTTTTTGAAACCCTGTCTATCACGGCCAACACCCACCCGCTATTGATTCCCACTACAGTATTGCACACTTCTGGATGCAGACGTCATATGTTGCTCCTGGTACCTGCTGGTGCTGTCCTCCCAGCTTGGGGGTTACTGCCCCCAGTGCCCTGATCTCTACAGCCACCACTACTGCCTACACCATCCACATTTTCTCAAGTTTTTCGTTCAGTCCTTGGTATTACACAACTTTGGTAAGTTGTGCCAGCCGCAGGCTTTTAGCTTGAGAAAACACCTTACAGTAAATTGCGGATGTTTTTGCTGTTGTTGCATAGAGAAACATTAGCACTATTTTATGGTCTCAAGTATAGGTAACAGTAAAAAACATGCATCTTGCTCTCTCTTTTTCTCTCTAAAACGCAGATACACACGCATACATATATATGTATACTCCTCTGGTGAGAAGTTTTAGAACATCCTAATTTTTCCAGCTTCTTTTAAATCGAAATGTGTGCCATTTAAATTCTCAATTTACTCTTTAATCTTCAAGGAAAGGTTTTTGGAATGCAGGAGTGCCTGAAGAAAATCCAGACAAGCACACGCAGAACATGAAATTCCACACAGGAAGGCCTGGGCTGGTATTTGAACCGCTAACCTCAGTTCCTTCTGCCGACTATTCTAAACACTCTTCTGGGATTGAAAACGTTCACAATTCATTCCTTTTTAATATTAAATCAGCCTAAACATATGATAAATTATGACAAGTCTGGAACAAATTATTTAAATGCATATCGCAGTATATTGCTTTGATTGATATTTGATTAATCTTTGACATTTATAATGGTCGTCACCATTGTGGTGTGGTAGAAAAATGGAGAGGTATTCAAAGCAGCGTTAGAAAAGCCATTCTAAGATGACCCTTATGAAGTCTATTCACAGTACTTTAATATGTGGGGTTTTTTTTCACTGACAAGCTTTATTCTTCAGGGTAAAAGAAATGTTCACGCTCCCCTTCCAGCTTTTCCCCTTCAGCGGTAACCTCTTCTGCTTTTATTCTCATTTCTCCCCACTTTTCTATCCACATTAAAGCGACTGAAAGTAGCAACCAATGCACAAAGGGCATCCTTTTAAGGATTAATAAATTGAAACCTTCAGCAGGGAAAGTGAAAAATGACACAGCGTACGAGCAGCCAGGAGAAGGCCTGCTGCTGAATACTGATGCCGTAATCATTTTGCATGCAAAAATCCAGGCAGCGCTTGGATCACTGAGTGAGAAAACAAAGTGCGAGCTGAGCTTTGGGGAAAACCAAACATCTGGCAGAGTTCTTCACTCCCATCACGTTTTTTTGGGTCCTTGTTTGTTTCTTGGGGAATTGTTGGGCCACGTGGGAGCCAAGTGAGGGAAATAGAGACATCAGTCTCCCTTGCATGATGACGAACGAGAATTGAGTTGTTCCCAGCACATGGACAGCTATTCATCGGCAATTACGTGACGTGGCGCTCAAATGTGTGCGCCGTGGTCGTGTGTGTTTACGGTTCGGAAGCCGTTGTCCATTAATAAGATTTGGACAGCAAGAAAAGTTTCTTCTGACAAAATAAGATCAAAATAAACCTGTTACGGAGCAAAATGGACTTTGACCAGCACTTTGTACCGCTGAGACCCCTGCTGAGTTGTGAATGTAGCTGACAGCGTGTTTGTGCATATGTTTGTGTCCACAAGGATACTAGTTCTGCACACAGTAGTCAGTTCTCACAGGATTTAAGATCTCTCTGAGGGGAATGGAAGAATAAACAGACAAAATGATTCCAGAGCTGCTCTCCCCCTACTCATTCTCCTGTCCTGTCGCCTCCTCACTCGCCATCTTCACTTTCTTTTGTGATTTCATCCCCTTCATTTGTTCCCGTTGTCCCTCGTGTCTATCCATTTGGGTTTCATTTGCCTCACAGCTTCATCAATTCCTCCTTTTGTTGACCCCAACGCTGTTCTATCCTTCACCCTGCTTTTTCCTCTTCTTTGCAATCATTTTTTTCTACTGTCCTTATCCACGTTTCCTCTTCCTCCCCCTGAATCTGGTGACCTCTCCTCCCCAGTGACCTCGAGCTTAAGTGGGAACTCGCAGAAGAAAAATGAAAACAAGGCAGAGGGACGTGGTGACAATTGACATGCTCCCTGCTCTCTCTCTCTCTCTCACACACACACACACACACACACACACACACACACACACACACACACACACACACACACACACACACACACGCATGGAGGCATGGGGAGAACATACAATCTCCACACAGGTGGGGCCGGGATTTGGACGCCGCTCCTCAGAACTGTTGAGGCAGATGTGCTCACCAGTCGTCCACTGTGACCTCTGTACCAAAGTAAAGAGTAAAAATGTACTTTTACCATCAATGATCAGTTTTGCTACATTGGTGGTGTCACAACCCATCGAGACGGAGGAAGGACCCAAATGCAGGAGTACACGGGAGACGCAGAGGTAATTCGGGAAAAACGTTTATTGTTCCACGGTCGGGGATCAGGCAGGCAGTCAGGTGCAGCAGCGATAGTCAGGACATCGGGTGTAGAGAGCAGGTCAGCGGGCAGGCAGGAGTCGGTACACGGGAGATCGATCAAAGCAGGCAGGAGTATCAAAGGAGTCAGGCTTACGGGGTCAGTCGGAGAACAGGCGGAGGTGGGTACACAAGGGAAAACAATCAGAGATACGGGAGTGCTGGAACGGGGCATGAACCGCTGTCGTCCCCATGGTCCTATATACAATGGGGCCAATCAGTCAGCATGAGGCGCAGGTGTGCGCCTCCCAATCAGCGCAGCAACCCGCACAGCCAGGGCTGGACCGGCAGGACCATGTCAGGTGGTACAAAAAAAAAAAAAACTTCCCTACACACAAAACAATTGTCTTTTGTCCACCTTTGTGAACTTACATTGTGCTATAGAGCTCATGCACCTGCATCATAAAATTATGTGACATCACCATATTGCCGGTCAAACAAAACATTGTTGCGAGTTAATTCCGTTGAGACGATACGGAAATATGTCTAATAGCATGGCACCCACAGTTTTGTCCGATACCATTAAACTTTCAGAAGGTGATAATAAACGAAGGTACGTGGAAAAATTAGAGATACTTGGCATAGAGGACCCAAATTAAATGCCGAAGTTGATATTTTCGCCGATAAGAAAGTGGACTGTTGATTCATTTCCACTTGTCTTGGACAACTGGACATACATCTACACAAGTATCTGGTGAGTAAGTTGTTGAGATTTACACCAAAAAGTTTGAAAGCATAAAAATGTCTGGACGCATACAAATACTTCGTTGCTGGATCTGTTATCAATCAAGAATAAATCCCACATAGTGATGGAGCCACTCAGATTTTTGCAATACAAATCCCAATATTTAAATAAATGACCCCTGGTTTTACACAAACCCACATTCATTAACTATGTATTTTTTTTTTTTTAGCCTTCTTACACGGAAGCGCATTGCTGCTACCCACTTACCTTCATAAACCTCTCTGTGACTGATGGTTTATTACCATTTTTTTAAATACGTATTATTTTCAAATGAGTCAATTTGGCATTATAAATACTTCTTGATAATTTGAGACTGAGAAGAATAATTCCTACGTGAAATGAAATGATCGCGACACTGCCATGTGTATTTCGTTGGGCACCATCCACCACATGCACGATCTTTATACACTTCTCATTTTTTCAATACAAATACCAATATTTAAATAAATGACCCCTGGTTTTACACAAACTCGCATTCATTAACTATATTGGAAAAAATAACTTTGGCCTCCTGACATGGAAGCGTATTGCTGCCACACGCTTACCTCTGTAAACCTCTCCGTGACAGACGGTTTATTATAAATATGCATTGTTCCCAAATGAGTCAACTTGGCATTATAAATACTTCTTGATAATTTGAGACTGAGAAGAAAAATTCCTACCTGAACTGAAATGATCCCTACACAGATGTGTGTATTTGGTTGGGCACCATACATCACGTTTAATTGCCAAAATCCATCGATCTTGTCTGGTCTTTTCAGATGGTATTCAATAGAATGATCTTTTTGAATATCTGTCTCATCTGTTGTGACAACCAACAGCACAACAGGTCTCAGGCAATGTGAATATTCTCCTCTGGTTCAATGTCTCCCACAATGTTGAGCAGTTCTGTTTGACTGGCAATATGGCGCCGTGAAAACGATGACGTCACGTGCACGAGCTCTTATAATCTCCACACAGATGGGGGGGCCTGGATTTGGACGCCGCTCCTTAGAACTGAGGCAGATGTGCTCACCAGTCATCCACTGTGCCCTCTGTACCAAATTAAAGAGTAAAAATGTACTTTTACTGCAGATTACCTCTTTTGCTAACTTAGTGGTACCCAAAAAAAAAAAAACCCTTCCCAGCACACAACAGTATTGAGTTTTGTCCACTTTTGTTAACTTACATTGTGCTATTGAGAAGAAGAAAATATTTTTTTAAACAGTGGTGGACTACGTCAATTTTAAAGCGAACCAGAGAGCTTTACCAACATTAAGAAAAAAAAATCCAAAATAGCAACAACAAAGAGGACAGCACCGCTGCTGTCCCGCCCCCCCCCCCTTTTTTAACACCACCTCAGCTTCCATTAATTAATCGTGTCAACTGCTGTTGACTTTTCCTCTCTCTATTTACACTTTTCTCATGTATTGCCATCCCCGAATGTCGAAATAAGTTATGACCTAATTTTGACAAGGAGTAAGAAGTAGAAAATTACGATTTTGTGTACGGAGTAAAAGTAAAATGTCTTTCGATAAACATCAATTAAAGTGGAGAAAGAACTGCTTAAGGGCATTTGCGATGTGTGTGTATTTTTTTTACCTTTCACCAATGCATGCTCACGCTGTCACTGGGCAGCTGGCAGATAATCGGGCCAGTGCAGGATTACGCGAGGCCACCTGAGGGGAATTCAATTTCAGGAACCTTGTGTGCAATTCGAGGGTGCTCCCAAAAGGTATTGCCTCCATATTGCCATTATGATGCTATTTTGCAAGGGCACGATGAACTTCGCATTCCAATGTGACACAGTGGAGATGCAGTTCTCAGAAAACTGATCGTGTAAATTAAGATGACGGTGCAAAATTGATTATCACGCTGCGTATTTCTAGACGAGATGTGACTTGAAAATCATGGATTATACATGTCATTTTTGAGAAATGGCCGAGAGATGTCAATATTTTCATGGAGGGAGGCCTCTCGTTCATCAAATAATAGTTAATTGCTTTGGGTAAGCCATGTCTGCATTCTTTATCGTAATCATACGGGACCTAGTACTGTGCAATTTGGAGTACCTCACCAAAAAATATGCTCCAAAGTTTGAAAAATATCTGGAATTCAAACCATCAACTGTCATACTACTTCATGAGCTGATGTCTGCGACACTTTTGTTATCTTCATTTATTTGAGTGATTCCCAACCAGTGTCACAGCACATTAGTGTGTCGTCATTAGGTGTGCCGAAAATGTTTCTGTTTGACTTAGTCTAGTCTGAAAATGATTCATTAACAACAAATAAAGTGTTTTTTGTCCATCCATCTACGCCAGCAATGTGTCGTGAAAGACTGAACAATTAAATGATCTTCCGTTCTGTTGTCAACGCAGTAAATGTACTTTTTGTGACATTTTTCTTTGGTGGTCTGCTACTGAATATTTTTTTACTGTATGTGAATTATTTATCTCATCTTAAAAAAAAGTTAGGAAACGGTCATAAATGTGACAAAATGAGCACACAATTCCTCTTAATTTCTGTACATTGACATTGCAGTGGTAGAGCAAAGTACAATTTAAAAAAAAAGGAAATGTAGCTGTCCATTAAAAACTTGATACGCATAAGATAGATGGCTTTGTGCTTGTTTGGTAGGAAATACACGTCAAACATTCACAATTTTCATTTACCACAATTACTCAATCAGGCTGAAATTAAGTTTGACGGGGAAAATGTATTCATGAAACTTTAATACAACTAAAAATTTATTTTTGCTGCAAGCAGTCCAGAATGTCTGCCACAGTCCGATGTTTAAAATGTTGTTTTGACTAGGAACTATCCTGTGCACAGAGAAAAATACAAACAAATATTGACGTTTGTTACATACAAAAAAAAAAAAGAAAGAGATATTCAAAGTCTGGTACTAGAGTATAAAGAGGCAGTGAGGAATAATGCACACTTGTGTGTGCTCTAATTTGAATAAATATACTCCATTTGTAGGATTTGTACAGGTAGGAGTGTATTTTCTCCCAAAATACATATTGATTTAGAGAATTTTAGTTTAATTTGTAGTTTTTTTTAAGACCATTTGACCATTCATATCTATTGTGCTTTGAGAAGACTGCCGTGATGTTGGATTGACTTCATTCCGATAGGATTAGGAGGAATTCGAATGGCTCCTTCATTCAAATCCTATGAACACACAAATATTGAATATCGATTCTGCATACATATGAATGCAGTACACTTAAGTTACTGTGACTGGTCACTCTCGTGCATGTAGCGGTATTACTGCAGCGTAGAGCAAAGCTCTGTATGCAAATTCAGGTTTAACAAATTTAACAAAAAAGCATGAGACAGGTTATACTTGTGGTTAATGCAATGTTTAGTAAAATTATAAATATTTAACACATCCGCTCAATGTGTTAACAATATCATCAATCATTTATTCATTTTCCATGCTTATCCTCACAAGGGTCAAGATCGTGCGACGAGGCCCGATTTCAACGAGGATCCTCAGAACTGTGAGGCAGATGTCCCGAGCAGTTGTCCGCAGTGCCGCTATTATCTAGCACTCAAAATTTATTCGTAAAACACTTTTCATACATCCAATGTAAGCCCAAGTGCTTTATATGAATTAATGTCAAGCGCCCCACCACTTGTCCTCAAGGACACAGACATGCCGTAAAACTTAAACGATGCCTTGCCATCAGTGCACATCCTGACAGGAAAGCCCAAGACTATTACAAAACAGGACAGGAACCTTAAAATTGATCCTGATACACATTGTAGGGATTTTAAAATCAGTGTAATGCCTCTTCAGGTCTTCGTCAGGATGTACTGTGAAATTCCATCGTAATTGTAAACATAAAATGCTCTATTTTAGGAAGCTCACAAAGCAGGGTGTTACAGTAATCGATCTGATTACTGATAAAAACGTGTGTTATTGTGTAAATGTTGGCCTGAAAATCATCATTTTTTTCAAATTATACAATCCTGTTCTAGTTCTGTTTCTGTAGTTAGGGTTAGTTCTTTTAGTTTATATACTGTAGATAAACGTGCCCTCAGAGTAAAGAATTTTTCTCTTGGCATGAGGGATTTTGACATAATATTTCTACTTTAATTAAACATTTCTCTTGCTGGGCCTCTGTACCAATGACTAAAACTTCATCCATTTGATTGTCGTGAACAGAAAGAAGACAGTGATACGACTGCGTATCATCAGCCGAGCTGTGGAAATTCACTCCGTGCTGCCTGATGAGACTGACAATAGGGTGCATATAGAAGATTGATGATGCATCCATCCTTCCATCCATTTTCTGAGCTGCTTATTCTCACAAGGGTCACGGGGAGTGCTGGAGCCTATTTCAGCTGTCACCGAGCAGGAGGCGTGGTACACCCTGAACTGGTTGCCGGCCAATCGCAGGGCACATGGAGACAAACAAGTCACACTGACAATCACACTTAGGGGCAATTTAGCGTCTCCAATAAATGCATTTTTTTGGGATGTGGGAGGAAACCGGAATGCCGGGGGGAAACCCACGTAGTCACGTGGAGAACATGCAAACTCCACACAGACAAGGCCAGGATTTGAATCCCGGTCCTCAGAACTGTGAGGCCAACGCGCTAACCAGTTGGTCCACCGTACCGCCAATATGAACAGTAAAAGACTAAAAATTTAATCCTGAGGCACACCACATTACTTTATAGATTTTTGTAGCGCATATTTCTTAATGTATCATAAAATTTCTCTCAGTAATGTAGGATTCAATATGGGTGATAGGGAAGCTGTTCCAGAAAAGGAATGCATATGTTTACAAGAAGGAAGAATTCACTTAATCAAAACAAATAAACCAAAATGTTCTGCATGCACATGCCTGTTGCTCACTAGTTGTCAAGTTTGTTCAACTCACAATTGCTCTTCTTCTGAAGTAGCATTGCCACTGCTGCTTTGAAAGCCACGGGAAAGGTCCCCGTCTGAAGAGGGCCATTCGTAGCGTTGTCCAGAAATAGTCCAGAAAATGTTTGAAAAAGTGACATCCAGGAGAGTGTGGAGAGAACTTTGTCAAGTGTCTCATCATCTACCAGAGCAAAATTGTCCGGTGTTTCACCAGGTCACGATAAATAGTTAGAAGAAGTTAAAACCGTGTCGCAGCTAAAGTATCACATTTCATACTGTTCAATTATTAAACATACTTCTTTGTGTAGTAATATTGACTCTGCCTTCTGTCCAAAGCTAAAATGAGTAAAATATGCGATCTGCAGTAACGACTTCTTCATGTGACAGCTTGGCTACTTGCAACTTCTATAATATAGAATACAGAATCTATATTGTGTTTCATGTCTTGTCCCCCCTGGGAGATTTTACCCCATTGGGTGTTGTGGCCAGCATTAGTACTCCCCCAGTCCCAATGCTTCACATGGCAGGAACAGAACACCTTTCATGTCAAATGGAACAAATGGAATCGTTGTCAGGATGCACAGAGTTTGAAATAGTACACACATCGCTGCCTTTCTCTAATGGGATAAGCGGCTATTTCATCAATGTGTGGCATTTTCCTCTTGACTGAGGAATACACGCTGATATGGAGGATGGCGAAAGGGAACTGCATGACTTTTTCACAAATAGGAACCCTGCTGCAATAATGTGGTGCTGCCCGCCAGAAAGACAGAAACCCGCTCTGGCGTTGACTTGAGCAGAGATTTGCAAAAACTCATTCACAGAAATAGCCGTCTGACATAAAGGAGAAAAAGACTTGTTTATTTGCAAGTATTTTCACAAGTTCTGTTAAATTTGGGTACTTTAGGCATTTTATTTATTTTTTTACTTCAATGTTCATGTATTTTTGGTATTTAAATGGTTAGGGTCATGTAATTACCGCATGGGTGGTGATATACAGGATTAAAAGTTTGTTCGGCTGTGTGTCTTAATGACCACTGAGTACAAGCACATAAGTACACAGGTATAAGGGCCCTGTTAAGCATTTTACACAATGTTAAGTCGTGATAGGTACCACGGAGCAGTTGCTAAGTTAGCGGCTTCATGAATAACAATAAGAAATAATAAAATACAAACAAAAATATGCTGTCTGTCACATGATGCCCCTTTAGTATTTCTGCCTGCCCTCCTCAAGTACTGTATTCCTAGAACCGGCCCTGGGACAAAACAATATCCACCATAGTTAAAATTACAGGACTTTACACAGTGCCAAAATTAGATTTCTATTTCTATTGTATCTTTAATCCATATTCTTATTTTAGTTCACATAATTAATTACATTTGGTGGAAATTAAAGCAGGCGGCACGGTGGTGCAGTTGTAAAGCATTGGCCTCACAATTCTGAGGACCTGGGTTCAATCCCAGCCGGCCTAGGTGGAGTTTGCACGTTCTCCCAGTGCCTGCGTGGGTTTTGTCCGGGCACTCCGGTTTCCTCCCACATCCCCAAAACATGGAACATTAATTGGACTCTAACTTGCCCCTAGGTGTGATTGTGAGTGCGGCTGTTTGTCTTAATGTGCCCTGCGATTGGCTGGCAACCAATTCAGGGTGTACCCTGCCTCCTGCCCGTTGACACATGGGATAGGCTACAGTGTTACCGCAACCCTCGTGAGGATAAGGGGCTAGAATATCGATGGATGGAAGAAATTAAAGCAATGTTTGAGCATGCATACTTCAATGTAGTATTTTCTCATCCTTTTTTTTTCTAGGAAAATAAATTTCCTGTACTGGACAATTATGGAAAAGAACTGAATAAAGCCTTCAGAGGACTCAACTATAAATGTGTGAGAAAAAATATCAAACAACACCAAGCTTGTTAAGCAGTACTGACGTGATGAAGGAAAGCAAGGCAAGTTTATTTCTTTAGTGCTTTTGAGAAGGTAAATCAATGTGCTTTACACGATTGAAAGCATGAAAGACAAACAAAAAAAAACCCCACAAGCAAACATTTATGAGAGAAGGAAGAATAAAAGTACAATTAAAACAGAGTACAGTGCAAGAAATGTGAATTGAAAGCACTGAGAAGATGGTGTGATACTTTTGTTGACTTCTTCATGTTGTCGCCAGCTGTCTTCTGTGGCCGTCAACATAGATAAAATGATGACGGTGCAGACATAAAAATAAAAGGTGAGCATTGTGCGTCGGGACTTTTTCAGCTTGCATGGACACTCTGGATGTGTTTTTATGTTTGACTTTGGTAAACAGCACAGTAGACGAGTGGGTGTGGCCCAGTGAAGCATCAAAAACAGAAAGAGGGGCAGTGAGTTCCCTCCTGGGTGTTTTTCCCACACATGAATTTTGACTACTTTCCTTGACTTTTCACTATTTTGTGCGAATGGCAACGGTGAAGATATTTTCATACATACACTTATAAAAAGCTAGTAGCAACCAAGGGAAGCATTAGCAGAACAAAATAAAACATACTGCCTCTCATGCTGTAAGTCTGTATTTTTATATTTTGGTATTTGGGTTTTTCTTGTTGGCTGTTAGTAGAAGCCACTTGACACCATATGTAGGATGATGGCATCTGAGAACATGGTAAAAAAAATCGTTCTTGTATTTTTTACAAAATTTAACCCAAACAAAAATGATAAGCTAACCTATAACTGGATATGTCAAACCTCACCTTTACAAAAGTACCACCCTTGTCCACATACAGCTGAAATTCAACTCCTTTATGATGTTGTTGTTTTTGTTGTCATCCACTTTTGAATCCATTATTTTTGCTGTTCTCTCTCTCTGCCCACGAGCAGCTAAACATGACAGATTAAAAAGAGAAGAAAAGGGAATGCTTTTTCAAAACATGTTTTAAACAGAATGAGTAATTAAAAAACCTGCTCTGCTGCTTGTGGACATCATTGTGAAGTAGAACAAAGTTTAAATGGCCAGCAACGTGATTACAGCACTTACTGGAAGTGGTTGTGTTTGAAGTTGCCTGAATGGAGGCATGTAAGTATGCTGCAAAAACGAGAGGCACGTAGTGTTGTCCCCTCTCAATGCAAAGTTTCCTTCTCTGTCTTTTCATCAGGAGAGAATCCTCACCCTGCTAGGCATGGTTGTCTGTGTGAATATTCAAATGATGTTCGGTGGGAGTGTCCACTCCCTGGAAATGATCATGGTCAGGGTGAATGGCTGCATACTGACTTTTGTTTGATTTACCGATGGATATAACAGTCACGCTTATTAACGTGTAAAACTGCTTTTACCCATCATTCTTTTCCACCATTTGTGCTCCTCTCCTCTTGTTCCCAGGACTCACGAGAGGTGGCCTCTTTTGTTTCCTATTGATTTTCTCACGGGCGAATGGCCAAGATCAGGTTCTCAAACGCTTTAAAGATGGCCGTCCTTAACCTTCAGCGACTGACACTGAGTGCAATTCATTAATGTAAAGACAACAGGGGATTGGTGTCAGCCCTCTGCCGCGTTAAGATGGAAGCGCTCATGACATTACATGGCCGGCTGAGATGAGGAAATTACGTCTCAAGGTTATGTGCAACATGCACCTTGATGTTTTATCGGCCAGTTGATAGACAATGGATGTCTCTTACGTTAGGCAGTTCATTTCACACCCAAGAACTGGACCAAAAGATGCAAGACACTAAATGTTGCACAATCTGTGATTGGAAAGCCTTTCTAGAATAAACAGCATGCCTGATTAGACTGGAACATCAATCACCTCAAAGTGCCAGCGAAGCAGAGCAAATGACAAAGATATGAACTGGATTAGTTAATATGTAACAAAAAAATCGAAGAACTCTCGGACACAATTACAAAAATGATGATAGATAGCATGATAGAAATGACACCCACTTGAATAAGTGTTCTAGTGTCCTAAGTACGGTATATTATATGCACTGTAATATATGTGATTAGGTATGAATGTTAAGTTTGGTTTTTGTTCCTGAACAGTCAATTCAAGATCAAAGAGCAAGCAGGACTATTGCTAATTCCTTGTTGTTTCCAAATCCTCTCAGCTGCCTCAAGTGAAAGGGAATTGTCTTGGTCTCGAGAGCTTTCCAAATGAATTTTTTCGGCTTTTGTTGCTTCTTCCCACTGCAAATGAGCGATGGGATTTTGATTTCTATTTCCTGAAGGTGGATATTCCACCATAGCTGCAGCAAAGAAGCTGCTGAAGCCCAAGGTAACAGGACAGCGCCGGGCCGCTCTGAGTGCGCCCGCAAGTGCCTGAGAAATAATCACAGTAACACCGCGGCAGGCATGACCTCTGCCTCTGATTGTTTTTCCTCAAGCATGATGGTTTCTTGTAAATCAAAGAAGTGGTACAAGATGGGAACCGAGAAGGCAGATTTGATTGTTTTTTCTCTAATTCCGTATCTGGTCTAGCAAATATATGCTGTATTCTTCCAAAGTCTTTAGCGCGATACATAAAACCTACTCCAGAGGCTGTAGTAAGTTTAGCGCTCTGGGAAGGTGAAACATTTTGTTTGGGTTCTGTGCTCCATCCCTCCGACGGCTGCATGGTGACACCGTGGTGGCCCACTTGTAGGTATGGTATGAGGCACTCTGGCAACATATGCTCATCGATTGTGTTAGGACGCCTAACTTCCATATATCCATTGTGGGGCTAAGTTCACATATCAAGTGTAACCTATTTCCCAAAAATGGATTTCTATGGGGCGGCACGGTGATCAGCTGGAAAGCGTTGGCCTCACAGTTCTGAGGTCTCAGGTTCAATCCTTAGGCAGAGTTTGCATGTTCTCCCCGTGCCTGCGTGGGTTTCCTCCAGGCACTCCAGTTTCCTTCCACATTCCAAAAATATGCAACATTAATTGGACACACTAAATTGCCCGTAGGTGCGATTGTAAGTGGGGCTCCTTGTCTCCATGTACCCTGCGATTGGCTGGCAACCAGTTCAGGGTGTACCCCATTTCCTGCCCGTTGACAGCTGGGATAGGCTCCAGCTTTCTCCGCGATCCCAGTGAGGATAAGCAGCCAAGAAAATGGATAGATGGATTTATTTGGCCTTCACGCATGTCAGGAAAATGCCACGATAAAGAAATTCAAGTGCGCTTCAGCTCAGCATGCGCAGTGTCTGTGTCAGAAGTCATTGACAGCGCCTAAAAAGAAGACTTACCAGCAACAGGAGAATATGGCTCAATGTGATTAGTGCATTGTGATTTTCTCTTCAGGTGTAAGCCGCTATTTGGGCTTCTACCTTTACTATGAATGCAACATAGCTATCTTTTTGTTGTTGCTCACATTAGCTAGCTGTTTCCTCCATTAGTCAAATCTGGTTTTTTTTGTGCTCTATATTATACCCCCCACCATGAAGGCATTATTGCTCTCTTATTTGAATTCCTTTGTTCTCAAAGTGAAGAAGCCCTGGAAACCTTCAAAAGACATCAAATAAATTACTTTTAACAGCATACTGGAGCGTTTTCCGATGTTTAATGATGAAATATTAAAGTCACACTCAAGATTTGCCTGCAGGCAGGTGCTTTAAACCCCTTGTGTAGTTTTTTTTTCTCCTTTTCTGAGCGACAGCGTCTGCCCGCATTCCGTAATTTTGTTTGGCAAATGAAATATTTAATCACGTGCCGAGATGTGCCGCGCAATTCCCTCGTTCCCTCGGTAGTCGTGCGAGGCAGGAGGATGTCATTGTTCACCTATTCCACGGGGAGAATAGAAGAAGATGATTGTCAAAATGCAAAACACAACTAGTCACATTTTATAAAACAAGGACATTGGTTTTTCACCTGACAGACGCGTACTCTTGTGTAATGCACCCTCATGATTCTAGCTTAACATTGTATCCAATCATTTTTAGATTGTGTTGCTAACGGATGCCGCATGAAATATAAGGTGAACCCGAAAAATGTGCGTCATTTGAAATATGGGAGTAACGTGCTCGACTGCTGAGGTACAAGTAGAGGTTCACTCCTGCTCCCTCCCCTCCCACAGAGATGGCTCCCACACCCGAATTATCCGAATCAGAATTATCAAGAAAAACACATGTTCCCACGAAGAAGAAAAAGTTAAATCTTTGTTGTCATGAACATGCATGCATGTACACAAAATTTGTTGTCTGCATTTTAGCCACCTTCACAGCTGCTGTGGCTGTAATGTAATTACAAATGAGTGGTAAACTTTATTCATGTTTTGTAAGTATTTCATAGCAATGGAAATAAGGTATTTATTTATTTAGGTATTAAAGGTTTTAGGTATCATTACAGGTATATAAGGTGAGGTATTCTTCACCTGAAATGTTTAAATATTCCCAATTAAAATGGCAAAAAATTGTTGCACTAAAATTATTGTGTAAATTCTTTAGGCTGCTTTTGCAGTACAGGTACAAGCATTGTTTTTAGGTTTTAAAGTGGTTAACTTCATTTAGCACTTGATTGAATGACTCTTTTACACCTGAATTCTCAGTTGACTTGATTTCAGCAGGGTGTTTTTTTTTTTTGTTTATGCAGTGCATTGTGAAATTATTTGGCCTCCTTGAACTTTTTGACCTTTTGCCACATTTAAAGCTTCAAACAAAGATACAAAATAAATTTTTTTTGTGAAGAATCAACAACAAGTGGGACACAACCGTGAAGTGGAACAAAATTTATTGGCTATTTTGAACTTTTTTTAACAACTACAAACCTGAAAAGTGGGGTGTGCAGTATTAGTGGGCGCCCCGGATTAATACTTTGTAGCGCCACCTTTTGCTGCAATTACAGCTGCAAGTCGCTTGGGGTATGTCTCTATCAGTTTTGCACATTGAAATTGTTGCCCATTCTTCCTTGCAAAACAGCTCGAGCTCAGTGAGGTTTGTGAACACCATTCTTTAGCTCTGCCCACAGATTCTTGATTGGATTCAGGTCTGGACTTTGACTTGGCCATTCTAACACCTGGATATGTTTATTTGTGAACCATTCCACAGTAGATTTGGCTTTATGTTTTGGGTCATTGTCCTGTTAGGAAGATAAATCTTCATCCCAGTCTTAGGTCTTTTGCAGACTCCAACAGGGTTTCCTCCAGAATGGTCCTGTATTTGGCTCCTTTCATCTTCCCATGAATTTTAACCATCTTCCGTGTCCCTGCTGAAGAAAAGCAGGTCCAAACCATGAGGCTGCCACCACCATGTTTGACAGTGGGGACAATGTGTTCAAGGTGATGACCTCTGTTGCTTTTGCGCCAAACATACCGTTTTGCATTGTGGCCAAAATGTTCGATTTTGGTTTCATTTGACCAGAGCACCTTCTTCCACATGTTTGGTGTGTCTCCCAGGTGGCTTATGGTAAACTTTAAACGAGACTTTTTATGGATATCTTTGAGAAATGTTTTTCTTCTTGCCACTCTTCCATAAAGGCCAGAATTGTGCAGTGTACGACTGATTGTTGTCCTATGGACAGACTCTCCCACCTCAGATCTCTGCAGTTCAACCAGAGTGATCATGCACCTCTTGGCTGCATCTCTGATCAGTCTTTTCCTTGTTCGAGGTGAACGTTTAAGGGGACGGTTGGGTCTTGGTAGATTTGCAGTGGTCTGATACTCCTTTCATTTCAATATGATTGCTTGCACAGTGCTCCTTGAGATGTTTAAAGCTTGGGAAATCGTATTGTATCCAAATCTGGCTTTAAACTTCTTCACAACAGTATCTCGGATCTGCCTAGTCTTCATGATGCTCTCTGCACTTTAAACCGAACCCTGACATTATCACAGAGCAGGTGCATTTATATGGAGACTTGATTACACAGAGGTGGATTCTATTTATCATCATCAGTCAACATTGGATCCTTTAGAGATCCTCACTGAACCTCTGGAGTGGGTTTGCTGCAATGAAAGTAAAGGGGCCGAATAATATTGCACGCCCCACTTTTCAGTTTTTTATTTGCTAAAAAAGTATAACATATCCAATAAGTTTCATTCCACTTCATGGTTGTGTCCCACTTGTTGTTGATTCTTGACAAAAAAATGTAATTTTATATCTTTATGTTTGAGGCCTGAAATGTGGGGAAAAGTTGAAAATGTCAAGGGGGCCGAATACTTTCACAAGGCACTGTATATCATGCAGTAATAAAGTAAACTTTTGTTTTGAAGTACACAGAAATATCAGAGTAATATAATTGTATACAATCATCATCATCTTCAATTATAAGTGAAACATGTACATTGCTTGTACATTTTAAAGGGGTTGACTCAGGAGCAGTTTAATAGTATTCATATAACTTCCAAAGGATTTTGTTGCTGAAAAGATCAATGATCCATCTGTATCCTGAAAAAGATTCTACTTGACTTTGGACATTCTATTTTACATGAAAGGGCTTTGTGAGGGGGTGACAAAGTGTATCCTTTTATTTAATTAAACATCATTCATAATCATATAAAGGAAGTTTGACATCATGGGCGTACTTGTTGGTCATTATTTCCAGGGTTGCTAATGAATGCTGTGCTAATGAGGCAAAATAAAACACACACACTGCCGATTCCTATCTTTTCATACCAATTTGAATTAGTGATTATCATTAAGACAACTTGTTTGCTTGCCATCGGGAAGGTCAATGACCCACGCTGCTAATGTCGCAAATTCAATATCAATGCAAAGCACCGCTTTTATGCGGTCAATATAATAGCATAGTTTGGAATAATAATGTCGTTTTCAACACTGTCAACTCTGGAGTTCCAATTTGAAAGAAATGCATTCCCTTTAGAGCAAGGGTTGTCAAAAGGTGGGTCGTGGAGCCATATTGGGTCAGTAGTGACAGGTCATAAGAAATTACATGACATTTCAAGATAAGAATACATTTTCATGTGGTACAAGAAAGTATGCCCAGTCAATGTGTTTACTGTTCTTTATTGGATTAGTTTTATTATATGGCCTATGATTGTTTTTCATCCAAATATTTACTGCAATGGTGACTTTAATATTTCGTTAGCAGAAATTGGTGATGGGCCAATGTGTACGAAATTGTGTTAAGCCGCCAACGAAGGACAAGTGATGTTTTTTTTGTGTGTGTGTGTATCTGAGGAAGGAATTTCCTTTTATTGGGAATATATATATATATATATATATATATATATATATATATATATATATATATATATATATATATATATATATAACAATGCAGACTTTAAAAACTGCTACCACTGCTGCTTTGGTCTGCATCTTTTGTTTCCTAAAAAGAAAGAAAACTGTTCGTGTTGCACTTTCCTAACAAGAAGAGATCAGTATCGTGATATACATTTTTGTACATGCAGGTGACATGTTCAGCATCAGTTTCAGGATAAAGTGTTCCAAAAGGCACTTTGAAAATGTCAGCGTGTGTAGTTAGACTGTGATCTACTGTATGGTTTCAACGGCTATTGAATAAAAATAGATTTCCTTTTTTTTTTTGTTGTTCACGTCTTTGACGACACACAAATGCAGGTCCCGGTGTGACAGCAGTTGACAACCATCGTTTTCGACAAGTCAGTGCTGGAAGGATGTTAGAAAAGCCAACAAGTGCAAATAAACAACACTGCAACCCGAGCAAGGAAATGCGTTACGGAGAATGGGGGGAGTGAATTTACATTGACAGTGAAATCATTCAAAAATATCTATTTTGACACCATGATCAAGACTCATACAAAACGAGGTAAATCCATTAACAACAAAGTATCGATGTCAAATATTGCAAGCATTGTGTTTTTATTATTTATGCTTTGTGATACTGAGCAGAGAAAATCTGTAATTGCCTCACAGCAATGTGGGAAGAGGTTTCAGGGCTTTGCTGTGGGGTGCAGGGATGACTGAAAAAGCAGGTGGGAAAATGTTCAGCATGGGGTTGGAAGCCCGGGGAGAGCAACACATAGCAACGGGCCTTACGTGCGGCTGACTGGGGCCGTCGCAGTTGCCTCTGAAGGACGCCAGACGGGCTCCTTTCTGTAATGTGTGGTCAGCGAAGGACAAGACAACGTGGCCCCAATGGAGATGCACATCCATGAGAGGACTCAAACTGAGTCCTAATAAGGTGGTAGGATGCTAGCAGTCAACACACCAGCCCCCCACTGGGTCCATATTCAAATGTGCTCCCAGTCCAAATTGATTGAAATGTGTATGCTTGGACTGCTCCACAGCATTTTTCATGGAGGGTTATGGACACTTCATTAGGTACACCTACCTGCAATCAATAATAGTCTTTTACATGATAAGGCTCACTTTGATTGACATGATGAGTAAGATATTCATTAACCAGCATTCTTAAATATTTCCTTGTTTTCATTTTGACGAACAAGGTACCAAAAAAAAAGAGAAACCCTTGAATTTGCTGTTGTACACCACAGCAAACTACAATAAAAACCGAACTGTTGCTAATCAAAATCGAGCAACGCTGGCTCACGCTTACATTTTCATTTTTATATGCTTTCAGCAAAATTCTCTGATTATTGACTCAAATCAACAAATACTATGGAAAGTCAAATATGCTTGTTGTTGTTCCCCGAAGGAGCCATTCATCAAACATTCATATATGAGATATTATCATCTAATTCATATTGTACGGTATTCTGGGACTGTGTTGAATGTAATTTTGCTGCTTGAGTGAGAAACTTTACAAGGCAATAGTTCAGTATGGTGCTTGTGCCCTCTAGTACTGGCAACAAATACTAGCTAATGTAGGTCTAATTTGAATTTTGTGAGGCTCATTATATTTCTATGTCTTAGTTGTAAAAAAAAAAAAAAAAAAAAAAATCACCACAAGCCTCTGATGTCATTACTGCAGTCTGGATTATTCATGGCTGATTATTGCCAAGGGTCCGCGTGTCTCACTGGTAATGTTCTGCCACTAAATGGATGCAATCACTCAAAGCACAGAAGTTGCTTGTCAGAAGAATTCTGGATACGCCGTTTTAAAGGAGCTTTGTGAGGCCGCTTCCTTTTGTCTCCATGCCGCGAAAGTACCTTTATGCACATTTAAAGAACTGCGTTTTACATCGTGAAGCCCCATCTTGTTTATAGTGGTCAATAAAATGAAGAAAAGGTTCACAAATTTGTCTACAGATGGCAAATCAAATGGAAACAAAGTGTGGTGATTAGGCAGAACAGAACAGTTTCATTAAAAAGTCAAATAAAACACTCTTAATGAGGAGAAATAAATCTTACGCTCCTGATATAGCTCACACCTCATTCTGTAACATGCCTAAAAGTGCACAAGTGCTGAAACTGCTAACGAGATTTGAATGGAGCCTCACTTCATGACTTGATGACCCACACCGGCCCACCCCATCCCCTCCTGCCCAATGCATGTCACCAACTGGCTTTACTGTAGTCACGCAGTATAACTAGCGTTGCCATTTTTTTGGCATGTTTTGCTTTGCGGCAAGTAAAAGTTGTCAAACCGTATGAGTGGCAAAGTGATTCGTGACGTTATAGTTAGAAAGTTAGTAGCATCAACATTACATTTAATTAATTACTAGCCCCATTTTGCAGCAAGCAGTTTTGATATAAATGTCGATACTCCATATTGTAGTAAAGAGGCAATGTCCGGTGAATCTACAGTATGTCCTTTATTGTTTGGAATTCCCAAGAGGAGAGCGCAGCTATTGGTGACCCCAACCAAGTACATCTCTGAGTGACGGACGAGGATGTACGCTATGCGCTATACAACAGTCACATGAGTTATGAGTACGCATCCATTTACATACAAACACATTTTTAGTATTGGTGAAAGCAAATTGTGGCAACTACCATGATTTTTGAAAAATTGTACCCAAAATATTCAAATTGTCACCTGTTGTGATGTCAGAAAAGCATTTTTTTTTGTTATGAAACTTGAAAAATAGCTGAACAACCCTCAAACAAATCCTTGACATCAATTTGTTGTGTATGTATAGGACGTAAAAAAAATAATAGATGCAAAGTTTGTTACAATGGAAAGCCAATTTGACAAACCAGCATGATATTTTGGTTTACAGGAAAGAGTTGACAGTGTGAGTTTAGAGCAATCACAAATAGTGATCAAGAAATTTCTGCGACATGACCCGAACTCCAATGTATCTCGAGATATCTGGGGAAGCTCATCCGAATCTTCAACTCCCCTGTTTTACGGGCTTGTGTCTGGCATAACTGCAGACGCATGACAAACCTCACAGAGACAATCTTGAATGAGAGAGTTTTATGCAGGGCCAGACAGATGTGGAATGACATCCGGACAGCTGATGACCTTTGTGACCGTGTAGAGAACAACAGACATCGAGGAACCGCATTTCATATTTTCAAACCATTGCTACAGCAGAAACGTGCATGTTATATTTATAAATATTTGTCAAAACAGTTGCACTTTTTTTTTTAAATTGACTTCCCTCTACCATTTTGAAAGTCTTCATTGGTTATAAATAAAGAACTGAAAGTAAATGGTATTTTATTTACAATTGCCACTTAGAAACTCACTCTCTTTCCAGTTGAGAAACATCCGTGCCTTGAATAATAAAAAGCATAAAACTACATCAAATGACTTCAACACAATCTATGTATTTAGAAGATACGTACATGCTTCAATTTTGGAACGTCACCCCGAGAGTTTTTTCCAGTATTCTGTCGTGTCGTGTCACCCTAATCTTGATCGGGCAATGTACTCCAGAAAGAATCTCATATTTATATAACTATTAAAAGCATTTCACACACACTCCTAAATACTATTAACATTTTCTTTAGACAAACATACAAGAACTCAAAATGACTACAAATAGACCTGATGTCATTGAGAAATTAAAAAACTATGTATACGCGTGGATGTTTCTCATGAGATTATTCATATTTGTATATTAGTATTTCTTGAGACAGGCCCAAGACTGAAATAAAACTCATCTTGGCTTCTGCTGAGTTCAGTTTACAGCACCTGAGTAGATCATCAGGCTTTAGTTCTTGTAATTTGCAGAAAGCCACTGGTGAGAGGGAACCTGTAATTACATTTTATTTCTATTGGCTTATTTGTAAGGGGCAAGAACAGAAGGAAATTGACAGTTGCAGAGGCAGCAGGAGTTGTACTGCAACAATGTTACTCTGAATTTACGAGATATACGGCAAGGATTCCAGCTCTGTGGTCCACCTGAAAAAACAATGGCGACAAAGTGCTAAGTAGCATGATCATACCGATCAATGACAGCTATTCAAATAGTGTAGCATAATGAATCCACAATAATAAGTTTAGGTGAAGAACAACAAGTAAGTTGAGGTTAAAAATCATTTTTAAAAATATTTTGGGTCAGCTCGCGAGTTTGCGGGCTTGCTTTTATAAAATACAATTCTACACCAAATGTGGACTATTTTTTATTTCTTTTTTTTGTTATTGTTGTTGATGGGCAAAATAAATATAAAGAAATATATACTGTCATCAATAATACCAAAACTGTTAATTCCGGGATTTTTGTCTTTTATCTAAATGTGTGCCGTCACAAAAAAGACACTTGAGATTTGAAGAATTACCAGACCAAAATGTATAATAGAAGTCAAAGAGAAGTCAAAGAGAAAACAAACCATCCGGACTGTTACGGATGCAAAGTTCAAAAGGCAGAGTCTGTGATGGTATAGGCATGTGTTGGTGCCAATGGGATGGATAACTTACACATCTGTGAAGGCACCATTAATGCTTAAGGGTACATGTGGGTTTTGGAGAAAGATATGCTGCCATCTAAGCAACGTCCTTTTCATGGACGCCCCTGCTTATTTTAGCAAGACAAATGACATTCCGCACGTTACAACAGCATGGCTTCAGAGTAAAAAAGGTGTGGGTACGAGACTGGCCTGCCTGCATTCCAGACCTGTCTCACATTGAAAATGTGTGCTGCATTATGAAGCATAAAATACAACAACAGAGACTGTTGAACAATGTATGCTGTACATCAAGCAAGAATAGGAAATAATTCCACCTACATAACTTTAACAATTATTGTCCACAGTTCCCAAACATTTATTGAACGTTATTAAAAGAAAGGGGTGGCACGGTGGTTTAGCTGGAAAGCATTGGTCTCACATTTCTGATGACCCAGGTTCAATCCTAGCCCTCCCTGTGTGGAGCTTGCATGCTCTCCCCGTGCCTGCGTGGATTTTCTCCGGGCACTCCGATTTTCTCCCACATCCCAAAAACATGCAACATTAATTGGGAACTCTAAATTGCCCCTAGGTGGGATTGTGAGTGCAGCTGCTTGTCTCTATTTGCCCTGCGATTGGCTGGCAACCAGTCCAGGGTGTACCCCGCCTCTTGCCCGTTGACACCTGAGATAGGCTCCAGCACTCCTCGCGACCCTTGTGAGGATAAGCGGCTAAGAAAATGGATGGATGGATGTTAAAAGAAAAGGTGACATAACATGACCCTGTGCCAGTGTTTAAGCCATAAAATTCCATGTTAGTGATTATTTGCTAAAGACAAAGTTTATCAGTTTGAGCATGAAATATCTTCTCTTTGTGATACATTCAATTAAATACAGGTTGAACATGATTTACAAATCATTGTACTGTTTTTATTTAACACAATGACCCAAGTTAATTGGAATTGGGTTTGTAGACAAAATGACTTCCAAACAGTTAAAATCTTATCTTCTCATGATCTTTACCTTCACATCCCTTGGTGAGACTGACCCGCCACTCAACAACTATCACAAAAGCCAGCGTTAAAAGCAAAACAAAATCAATTTCATCCTGTGATGCTGACTGAAAGGACATCTTTCGAGATTTATCCGAAGAAGAATTCTTACATTTTTCCCGAACATTCATTCACATGCAAAGTTTTTGAACTTTAAGATGATCAAACCTTAAGGTGCAAATTGGTGCCTACATTTTGTTGAACTAATTTTGCATTCAATGACTGCCGCAAAGAGAGCTGCGCTGAGATCAGTTACTCCTCACCAATCTCAAATATCAAGCATTTATGTATTCAAGCAAGGTTGATCTCATCATGTAATGGCTTGCATTGCTAAAAAAAAAAAAAAAAAGACTTGCTTTAACAAAAGTCAGCAGGGTTACACTATCACATATTGCATGATTTTAGCTTGTGGAAATGTTCTTGCTATAATTTTCTAGCAGTAACTTTAGTGCCAATGGTGCAGAGTTTGTACAAATTATACATCGTTTGCTTGATCTCACGCTAACACCCCCTGAGGGCTGTCGTGGCTGGCCCACAAGCCTTCCTGACTTCTACAGTAGCTGTTTGAGGTCTGTGACAGAGGGCAGCAATCAGGCAGGGCGCAGTTTGCATTGAAGGCCCATCAATCCGCTTTCTATAGCGCTTGTCTTCATTAGAGTTGTGGGTGAGTTTGAAGTGCAACTCAGCCATCGTGCTGCCACACCATATGCCTCTTACCCTGAAAGGTCAAGTAGGCTCAAGCTTTTTTTTGTTTGTTTTTTTTTTTGCTAATATACATTGTATTTTTCAGTACTAGTCAAAACACTGTATTATGATTAATAATATGGTTTCAGAGTAAGAATTATGTAACCAGAAAAATTCAGCACTCCAAGGAGCCCACCATGTTGGCCTCTGCCACAGTGACAATTAAAGTGGCGGTAGAGAGTTACCCACTTTCCATCCATCCATTGTCTTAGCTGCTTATCCTCACGAAGGTCACAGGCGTGCTGGAGCCTATCCCAGCTATCATCGGGCAGGAGGCGGGGTACACCATGAACAGGTTTCCAGCGAATCTCAGGCACATGGAGACAGACAACAGCCGCGCTCACAATCACACCGGGGCAATTTAGAGTGTCCAATTAGTGTTGCAAGTTTTTGAGATGTGGGAGGAAACCGGAGTGCCTGGAGAAAATCCACCCAGGCACGGGGAGAAAATGCAAACTCCACACAGGCGGGGCCGGGATTGAACCCAGTACCGCAGAATTGTGAGGCCAACGCTTTCCAGCTGATCCACCGTGCTGCCAGTTACCCACTTTAATAACTTTAATAACTGTATGGTTTTCTTAGTAAATAAAGTTTGTGGGAAATGGCTAACACACTTATATTCCAAAATTTGGCATTATGGCAAGTGTGAAAAGATGTAGGAGTAAATCTTTTAGAAACTTTTTAAAAAATAAATACAGATAATGAAAATGTGCACCTCTAAAATATCACAAATGTTTTGACACCTTGGGTTTAATTCCCCTTTGAATATAATTTTCCATCAAACAGTCCATTAGCACAATAGCTTAGTATGTCAACTTTTACATTTTTCACTTTCTGTTGTCAGTGGACTCAGGGTACATCAGCACTACAAGCTTTTAAAAATAATAACGTTTGGTGCAATGTTCTCGGCATATCTTCATTAGGTTATCATCGGTAGGGTAACTACATTATAAGATAACACCCCATACACTGCTGTCTGTGGACTGGCGAAGACAGATCCCCCCTCCCACCAGGACATTGGATTTGACTGATGCCATTGAGACGCACCTGAGGATCTGACTGTCCTGATTTAAGTTTGCCTCTTTAGGCCTGCAAATGTGAGTCCTTGCTCTGGCATACTTTAACGTGTAATCCTTATGCAAGTTCAAGACTGGACCTCTAGAAAAGGACGGGGGTCAAAGGTTAATGAGCGTAAATGTGGCCGATGATCTCACGGCAGTATCAGATTCATGAAGGCTTCCTTCATGAATCTGATACTGCCGTGCAGCACATCAGATGAGGCCACATGAGATCATGTCCAACTGGTTAACCTTTGAAAGGAAAGGTCAAAACAGAAGCGTTTATAATCTCTTTATGTGACAAGCTCATCTCTTTTTTTTTTTTTTTACATTTTATTTGTTTTTTTATTTAATTGATATTTCACAATTAAAATGTTATCACCGAGACTTCTGTGGATCCGGTTCTTTGTTGGTTGGGCTTCTCACTGATTTAATACAGCCGCGGCAGGAAAACAGCCAATCTGTCAGCGTCCCACTCACAGTTCAAAAATTGATTTTGGAGGACTAAAGAGGCTTTAACGTCCAGATGAATCTAAGTGAAATTGGAAGTGTTTGCACAAAAAGGCTTCTTCTGGCGGCCGGTGCATTTCCATACCTTTTGGCTACAATTTTGTGAGACGGTTCCATAACATTGACACCCTTGTGAGGGAGCTTGAAAACCAACTTTCCTCCACCTCCTGTCAATAAACTCATCTCAATTGCTTTCACACCACGTGAAGGCTTGTATTTACTGCATTCTTTGAGGATTACATTCACATTTGAAGAGGAGATCGATATTCAGCTTTCTGTTCTTTGGGTTTAATTATTTATTGCTCTTTTTCACAGGCTTATTTGAAATGAGCAGCAGGCTGTGCGGTTTTCCTCTCGAAATAAAAGCAAAAAACAGATACAATTAAAGAGCGTTTCCCTCTTGAGATGTGCCTCATTTCAGCAACACACCATAAACACAATTACAAGTTTGAATCAGGTTAATTGCCGAGCTGTCCATGATCAATTCATGGATTTAAGGTCAAGTTATACTTCAAAGGCATTCACTGATGTTTAACACTGAATGCAAATTGATAATAATAAAGTCATGTTTGCATTTATAAACAGAGTAACCAGAGGCAGTCTGCATTTTGTCACAGATGGAATATGGAAGGCACAATATACTGTATATGATCCCCCATCCCTGCAGACACTGACTGGTCACATCTGGCAGGCACAGCTCAGTTTGTAACTTACATATCCAGAAAGTAAAACATACTTCTTGTTTATGTTTCTGAAGCAGCTGTTCTATGACTCCTGTCTCCCTTCGATCAAGACACACCTTAGGTGGTAATCCTTATGCCAGTAAAGTTATTTCAAATGAAATAGTGTAACTCTAAATTGAATTTACCTAAAAACAAAATCAATAAATACAAAATAGAATTGAGATGCTGTTCTTTTTTTTTTTTTTTTAAACACCATCTGGTGGGACGTTTAAGGATGCTTCCAGCGTTTGTGGGAGCAGATGGATCGGTGTGCTTTGCTGGTTTATTCAGTGGCTTTTAGTGCTTCATATTCACATGTGCACACTGCTTTTATTAAGCTCATCAAAATAGAACGTGCCTTCATCTGTATCAAGAAAATTGTGGCTGTTAAAGTTATCACCACATTTACCCCACGGCCCTGTGACTCATACACTCGGTGCTGTGTCTGTGCGTGTGTGTGTGTGTGTGTGTGTGTGTATGAGCTAAAAACTCATCACTAAACATTAAATTTAGCCAAACACACAATATTTTAGGACCCAGAACCTCAATGCAAGTGACGAGTTACCCTACATAAGAGCATTTTGAGTTATTCAACTGATTTTTTTTTGTTTTTGCTTTGACTTACAAGCTAAATTTGAGATACACCCAACAGCTGAATCGTTGAAGTGAACGTAACACAACTCACTTCACAATAATCCGCGCTTTGGAAATAGTGAACAATTCTTCAAACTAGAGGCCTCAAACTGTTTAATGCCATGCCCGCTTGAAATTTACTGACAAACGAAACACTTTAAATATAGGGAACGGTGCAACAACACATTAGGATATTCAATGTAACATTACTCAGAGTCATAGTACTTATCCTCTGCGATGAGCTAAGGCGTCTTCCACTGTTCAAATGTCTTTGTACGTGATACCTCAGCTGTCTTATATAGCTTCCAGGTGTGACAAAAACTGTTTAATTCTTTTGAAATATATTCAATTATACTGTGACTGTACAGTTTTATAAAGTACAATATTATGGAATTCTATACTTAACATTAAACAAAAACACACTACATTTTCTTGGAAGGGGTTGGAATGGATTAATGGCATTTCCATTCATTTCAGTGGGGAAAGATTATTTGAGAAGCAAGTGATTTGAATTATGAGCATAGTCACAGCACATATTAAACTCATGTCTCAAGGCATATATTCTTGTATAGTAGGACATTGGGGAAAGTACTTAGAGTAGATGGAAGCAATTGTCATACTTTGTCAAGCTGTGGCATCTATTGTTTTTCTTACTATAACATGTCACATTGTTTTCTATTCCATTTCAATAATGTATATTTAATTTGTTCAATGTTTAGTTTGGGTCCGTATGTTTTGGTATGTATATAACTTACCAAGAATCACCTTTTATTGACAATAAAAATGATAAGGTAGCATAGATCTCTTATTGAGTAAAACAAGGTTACTTAGTACTTAAAAAGGTTACTTACTAATTTCAATTCCCTAATTTCTAGATTACTTCCAGAGGTTTTGGAGGTTTACTGCACTTGGTATTTCCAGGTGGTCTCTCATCCAAGTAAGAACCAGGCTTGCTTAGTTTCCAAGATTAGACAAGACTCGACGCATCACTGAAGTGACACACAAGCGCATTGATTTAACGCAAGTAAATAAGGTTCCTCATGTAGGTTTCAATCCCGATGCATGTGTGGTAACAAATTTGTGAAACTGCAGCCAAAATCTTCTCACATTTATTACGAATCCACAATTTGTCCGTTTTCTTGAACACTTGTGATGTTATTTGCTTTTTGATGACGTACTGCACTTGGATCGGATACATATCTGATTTATATCTACATATGAAAGAGCACTTGATCAGATATGAGAAATAATTTGACCCATACTGAGAAAAAAATTCATATACTAGATGTCACATTGTGCAAAAAAATGAGTTGACCTCAAGTGTGAACATAACCCAACACTCACCACTTCAAGACAGAAAGACATACACCCACAGGCAACATGAAAGATGCGAAAACGACCGTCAAAATATCAGTTTTTAACAATATGGTTGTGGCGCGCAATGGGGAGGGAGGGGGGTCTGACACATCTTCACACTGCCACCAGCTGTAATTTCTGTCATCTGATGAAAGTATCATGAGTGTGAGAGGGCCGCAGGGAAAATGAACAGCTTGAACCTGTGTGAGAGAAGAAAGAAACGTGTTGAAAAAGTGTCTACTTGTATTTCAGACACGCTGCAGGGTGGAAGAAAAAGCCTGATTACAAAGTGGAAAAGACACACACACACACACACACACAGCAGTGGAATGTGCTGGAAGAGAAATGGAGGCGCATCATACAGACTAATAGCACATCAAGCAGCCACCCTCCCACCTGGCAAGCTTCCATGGGAACTGTGTTAAAGCTTCTCAAAAGCTGTGTGATGTTAAGCAAAGCAAACACACAAAGATAAACGCCGCAAAGTAGCACACAGACCCAGTCACAACGTGGCCGTGACAGTGGCCGCTGCGTTAATGAAGAGCTTATCGAAGTTAGGCAAGATGGACACCGTGTCGCTGAACCACGCCTGCAGTGTGTTCACGATACGTGGGTCGTACTCCTGCTTCATTCGGATCACACAGTTCGGTACGTGACAAACAGAGAATAAGTTCCAGCCTCCACACATACTGGCAGCGTCATTAGCTGGACCAGAACAATTTCGCCATTCAAACTCACGTTCACATTAAAGGGCAATTTAGAGTCTTTACTCAGCCTAGCATGCATGTTTTTGGAATGTGGGAGGAAGTCCGATTACCCAGGGGCAACCTACGCATGCATTAAAGACCATGCAAACACCACACAGAGAGGTTCCACTGATGACTCAAACTCAGGTTTCCTGACTGTGGGGCGGCCATGTAAATAAATCAAATGGCACATAAAACAGTGAAGTACTAAACCACAGTATATAAATGTATATATGCATACCGTCATGTTGTGCATATGTATTTGTGATGGGTGAAAAGGACACCTGAATGAAGACGTAGACTGCGAAATTAGCTCCTTGCGTTATCCGCTAGCCATCTTTTTACATCCAATATGCGTTTCACTTGCTCTAATACTGTTTATTGTTCAAACCAGCGTGATATGTTGTTTAAGCAATTTTTTTTTCATGAGTTTTCACGGTAGACAGGCAAGTCCAAATTTAGTAGTTGCAAGTTGTGCGGTAACGTGCTTTGCAGTAGTAAGGAAGAAATGCAGCATAATTAAGAGCAACAAAAACAGGATACCCCTTCTGTGCAATACATTACCATGTTCTGATATTTTAACATGCATTATTTCCACAAAGAAGAGAGACTATAAGCCGATGGGTATTGCTGTAGACTCTGTTTATCTGTGTTAATGCTCGTGTGTTTTAAAGTTGTTTAAAGGTTTGAAGTTACCATAACATCTATGCAAATCGTCACCCTGCCTGTGGTGTTTCGCTTTATAGAGTTGTAATAAGCAATGGAATGTTTGGCAGATGAAATTATATGGTTTGGGCGAATATTTGGGTGTTTAAAGATACAGTGTTTTAGATCTCTTTTCTTCATTGTAAATTTTCAAGGAAACCTCAACTGAGAGTGACAAAAAATTGAAGAAAGCACAGGTTTTATTTTATTTGAAGATCTGAGCAACTGAGAATAGGCGCAGAGGTTTCATCAAAAGTGTTTTTCGGGATCTATTTTGCATTTGTTTACAGGGTTTGACGGAGGCTCTCTGCACTATGGGTTTACACGAACAGGTTTTGTGGGTGGGTCTGGAACATCCCTGTGATAAACACTGTACAACAAGTGACTCACTACCAAAACCACACAGTCCGGCATGCCTCTACTCACTGCCAGTGGGGGGCATTTGGCACCAAAGCACGTCGGGTGAACCAAACAGCCACAATTCTTTCAAGATGTCCACCAACATATTTATGAATCAAGATGATAATGGCAAAACTGCTGTGAGGGGTGAGTATGTATGTTTTTTTTTTTTACCCAATATCCTTTCATTGTTTTCTCACTATGAAGCAACAAATCAGAATTAACGATACCGTTGACACTTCATAATTGCATCTGTTTCTGTATTTTTATAGTATTCAGATGGAGTTTAAAAAAACCCTGCAATTTCCTACAAAGCAACGAATCAATGCCTTATAGTATATTTGAATGATCTACAAGGGTCTGTTTACAGAAAAATCCAGCAGCTGTGTTCCCTGAGTCACATAGAAGGCCAAGGAGGTTTCTCCATGGTAACGTACATCTGTGTAAGTGGAAAACGTCACCGCACGGCGTAGCAAGGAAGGCTGGATGGATTGTTGGGATCTTACCTAATGAGGCAGAATGGGGCTAATTCTATTTGAACTTCTCCTCTTGAGTCAACTTTACGGGCACGATTAGCTCGCTGACACGAGAGACGGGAACAGGGGTTGTGGGAAGGTGGCAATGGCAGGAAAAATCAATTTCCTCTCTGGGCAGTTCAAAACAAATGTTATGAAAGTAATATCCTGTCTTTTCCTGTACTTGACCCACTATTCCTCTGTGTATTATAAGGAAAACATATCGATCTTAGGTTTTAGCTACTTCCTATATTTTATTAGAGTATTTGAGTCCTTCACTCAAAGAGAACAAACTTTTTAAAGTGGGGAAACGAAAAAACAACAGCGAAAGAAAAAAGGTAACTATGGCGTTCGCACGTGTCGATTGACATATGACCAATCCTGTTCTACCAATTGTAAATGTAATTGCTGTGCCTGCGCCGTGGGAAATGAGGACTCAACCCCACCCATTTGAGAGACGTGGTCCGGGCCAGGACTCCCACCTAAGAGTGGCCCAGTGGATGGGATACTTGCAACACAGAGGGATCTAGACTGGTCTACTGACCCCACAGGGGGCCCCAGAAAACTGGCTACCTGAAGGAGGTCACAAAGACCCAATGCCACCATCCAATCCCATCCAACCCCCACTCCCACCCCATGCACCACACCGGCAATGCTCCTCACTCCCAGAGAGGCCCCCATCAACCCGCTTGTCCCACAGTGTAGCCAGTTCCTGTCCAGCTCAAAGGTGAAATGGTGTCCCCTCTTTGGTATAAAGGAAGGTGAATTGGGGCACGTCACAAATGAAACATAAGAGAGGCAACCTGGAGATCAGCCACAGGGCATGAGAAGAGACTCCCTACACCAAGCAGCCGTCCATACAGAGGGGCCCAGCCCCAGGATCAGAGACTAGTGACAACCCACCTCCTCCCATGTTACAATGCTGAGAGGTGGGGTACGCCCTGAACTGGTCGCCAGTCAATCACAGGACACCTATAAGCAAACAATCATTCCCACTCACATTAACATTCACACCTACAGGCAATCTTCAATTTAGCTACCATGCATGTTTAGGGGGTGTGGGAGGAAACCAAAGTACCTGGAGAAAATCCACACAGGCACGGGGTGAGCATGCAAGCTCCATACAGGCGAAGCTCAGAACTCAGAACTATGAGGCAGATGTGCTAACCAGCCGTCCACCGCGCTCCCCTGTTTCATCATTTCAATCATAAATGGCTTCAGTGGCCTTGAGTCCATTTTCAGGAATAGTTTTACTGTTTAGAAAATACAAGCTATGAATCAAAGCAGTGTTCTAAAAACCATCATCTCCAAAGCGAGCTGCCTTTGACAACAAGGGCATCAATCTGAAAATTCATAATCTGCTTGGGAAAATGGCCAGTAATAAAGTTAAATGTGCAATTTTCTCTTTCCACAGTGAACAAGATAATGTAAAAAAAGAGAGCAATCATGGAGTGAATTTGAAACACAATTTAGTCAGTGTCATGGAATATAAAGTCTGAGCACAATTTTTCTGGAATAGAAAACGAGTTACAGTGACAATGCAACAACCAACACAGTGTGATAGTTGATTAGGTCGAAGGTGAAAGCCGCTGAGTCACAATCACCCATCAGTAAATATGACATTTGCTATTATATTACTGTGAAGCAGAGGTGCTGTTTGTCAGAACTACGGTGCACCACTCACTTTGATAGCATTTACATGAACGAGGCTGCTTTCAGAGGAAGAAAATGACACATAATTGCATTTACTGTCATTCTCTCACAATACTGACCACCACCCATGTTTGACCCTGGCCTTTTTGAACAAAATGTGCCCGCAATAGTTTCTCTTGCACATGTGACAGACACCTCACTGCTTGTGTACTGTCACCTGGAAACAGATAGCGGAGAGCAGAGGGGATTTTGAACCATTATTTTGGGTGCGTCATTGCTTTCAGACAGTCACATTACAGCTGAACGATGTTGTCTTCTTGATGTATTATTTCCAACAAATAAGCCATTATAGGGGCATGATTTCCATTCATACTCCAGGTAGAAATCTTTTCTTCATCACAGACACCAGCACGCATGTCACTGACAAATTTTGCGTGTCTTTGAAAAATCAAATATGAGTTTCAACCCAGCACAGGGAGTATGAATGCATTTCGCACACACTTGTGTGAAGAAGAAAAAAAAAGACTTCGAGTATGATCAGTAACCTTAATGCTTTGAGTGGAAGTGATGCTGATGAAAAGTCGTTACATCAGCTTCAACAATTTAAAGTCCTATATTTACCGGTCAAGTCTAAAGTTCTTCTTTTGCAATGTCGGGAAAGAACAAGTCTTATCAAATGCAAGTAGCTTTGAGTCATCAAGATTCAGCGCAACATTATAGCTCCATTTATCAAGACCAATCAATCGCTTCAGGGAGCAATAAAGTTGAGGCTACGACCTTGACAACCAAACAATTTAAGAGGATTTAGATTTTTATAGTACAGTACTACCCAGAAAACAGATTCTCACAGAAGTTCTCTCATTGTTCCTTGAGGTGGTCGCTACTTGCTCGTCACTCTGGTTGTATGCGCCGACATTTTGATACAACTGTCAAACCATCTCCCTGCAGTCCGGAGGGTAGACCACTCTCTTTGAGCAAACCTAAAACTTACCTCTGTGATAAAACGTATCGTCTGGAATAACTAAGGCTTCTGTGGGCTCATCTCTTTGTGATGCTGCCATAGGCCTAGACTGCAGGGAGATCTATTTCCCTTGACACAGCACGTCTCCCTTCATCTTTTTTTCTGTCCATCCTTCTCACCTCATCACCATTCATAAAGTATCCCGAGGCAGATGGTCGCCCCACTCAACCTGGGTTTAGTATAAGGTTTCTTCCTTGAGCCAAGTACACACACGAGGATGTTTCATATTGTACCTATTTTTTTCCTTTTCTGACAGACCCGACACATAAAAGATAAAACCTAAGTTTTGCATGGATTTTCTCTGGGCACTCCAGTTTCCTCCCACCTCCCAAAAACAAGCATGGTAGGTTAATTGAAAACTGAATGTGAATGGTTATTTATATCTGCCCTGTGATTGGCTAGCAACCAGTTCAGGATCTACCCTGCCTCCTGCACGAACATAGCTGGGATAAACTACGGCACTGCCATGACCGTTGTGAGGATAAGCATCTTAGAAAATGGATGGATGGATGAATATTAAAAAATACCACAAGTTGAAAAGAATGTTTTTTATCCAACATAAAATATTAACAAGATGTCAAAATTGTTGCATTACTTATTCTGAGTCAAGTTTAAAATATAGCCATTACGATTGAAGCAGGAAAAGGAGAGCGCGTGAAGTTATTTTTTGAAAAAATATTGATGGTGAATTTCCTAAAATACGCTCAAAATTGAACTGCAGCATTAGCACCAGTGGTAATGCCAGCTGTAGCTCGGAAAAGGTCATGTCTCTGCGATCTGATGTTTTTGTTGTCCATCTATATTGTAGATAGAGCATAATGTTCCACCAGTGTCGTGTAGCCTGCTGTCACACTGACACTTATTAAGGTAGGTGTACTGGACCTTGGCAGACATCCAGCCTGAAAGGGTCATGCGTTTGCTACCTTGAAATCACTTTGGCAGCAATGAGAGCAAATTGGGTGGTAAATGTCGCAATCCATCACCTGATCAACCTCAGCAATATAAAAGTGTTTGACGGACAAAAAGCTGAGATCCTGACAGTCTTCCTTAACGCGTGTACATTGTAGACATTTAGCTTTGAGATGCAATGGAGCTCATTATCTGTTCTTGTTTTCCAAAGGTGATCAGCGTAAGGCCACGGTGGCATCAATTCCAACACTTTGACAGAAAACTATTAAAAAAAACAAAAAACATAACGGGGCGGCCCTGACAAGAAGGCACTTCCCAATAGGCCTTAATGGTCAGCATCTGTCAATGTTAAGCGCTTCCTTTTTTCCCTGTCTTTCCTCATGCCAGCTAATACAAGGTTACTGACTAGATGGGCGGTCGCATCCTCGCTACCCTTTCAAAGATAAACAGCACCATCTGTGCCTGGATGAAGAGAGTCATCCTAAATGCTTTTCACTGAGGTGCCAAGTTTCGGCATCGAGCATCTGTAACCAGTATGTTGGATACTTCAAAGAGTGGAATCCATCTGAGTCACAAGGTGGTTTTCACTTTCTATTGTCTAATATCTTACATAGTCAGGCACGACACAATTATATTTGAGCAGGAAAACTACAGTACTTTCTCTTACTGCCCAATGGAGTCCGTCACAGTTATTGTCATGAGCAAAGTGTCGAATGCGATTGAATAGGGCGGAGCCTTTTAGGGATTTGGGGCGGGTGTTGTGCATCTTGTGGAATAGCATTACAGACTTAATAATCTGCATGGTTAACAGTACAAATTAAAGAGAAGCGATTAACTCCTCTGATTTCACCTTCTCCTGGTGACAGCAGATATTTGTGTGAGCACTTGTTGCTCGGCAGGATATTTGTCGCACAATCGTCTGTGTCTCAAAGACCACTTAAAAAATACGTTCTCGATGCTAACTCGGATCGTCAGCTATCCACCCATCCATTTCCTTCACTGCTTGGCCTCACGAGGGTCACAGGTGACTATGTCAGCTGACTTTGATGAGAGGGAAGGCAGACGCTGGACTGGTTCCCAGTCAAACACGGGCATAAATAAGTGATCACACTCACATTCACACTTGCTGGTACTTAATATGGAGTCTTCAATGAAGCAAACATGCATGCATGATTTTAGAATATGGGAGGAACCTGTAGTACGCAGACAAAATCAAAGCATTCACAGGGAGTCCATGCAAACACGACATAAGAGAGCATGAGACAAGGTACAATAATAAAGAATAAAATGCCTCATTATTTGCAAATGTGCCCGTAATTTGTGTTAAGGAGTGTAATTTACATTTGTTTAATCTTCTGCTAAATTTCAGCAATCTCCTAGCTGCCAGCAATCAAATCTCATCAAGGCTCTCACATCCCATCTGACTGCACTGAAAAAGATTCACTGTCGCAAAATTTAAAGCTACAACCAACTGCTTATTTAGGATCTCATATACTCTGTAGCTAATCCTATTAAACTTAAAATCCCCATTAGAAAGATGAGCCATCTATTCATTCTTGCTTTGAATGAATTGAATTTTAGCCAATTGACTTTGGTAAAAATGACAGGAACACCGTGGACTTGTTGCAGAAGCTTCAGGTATCAGGGTTCCACTGTATATTTCATTTAAAACACCACAAAGACAAGGCATTTAATGTTGTTTAATTGTTTTGTTCCTGGCACATATTCACTCATTCTGAATTTGACATCTTAAATGGGAAAAACAAAATGGCTTGGATGGGCATGTTTACCACTGCGTTACCTCAACTTTCCTATTAACTACACTCATTAGGTATTTGGGAACTGAGGATATTAATTGTTGAAGCTTAGTAGGTGGAATTTTTTCTCATTTGTGCTTGATGTGAAATTTCAGTTACTCCATAGTCTGAAGTCTCCCTGTTGTATTTTGTGCCTCATAATGTGCAACACATGTTTTCAGTTGAAGACAGCTCTGTACTGCCGACAGGCCAGTCTCGTGCTTGCAGTGTTTTACTACAAAGCCAAGCTATTGTAACACAGGCAGTATGTGGCTTGGTATTTTCCTAAATAAGTAGGGGCATCCCTGAAAAAGATGTTGCTTGAATGGCAGCATATGGTGCTCCGAAATTTGTATGGACCTTTAACTATCAATTTCCAATTTATGTCAGTTCATCTCAGATGAGCTCAGGCCCTGAGAAAACGTTTCCGTGTTTCAGGATGTTGGTGATCTATGACTTGGACTTTCCATAGTAGAGTTTTAAATTTCTTTTTTTGATGTATCGACAAACTATGTTCACTGAGGCCACATCGAAATATTCTCTACAGAATGAAGTTGTTTTTTAATGCAATGCCACTTAAGGGATAGACGGTCACGGCATTCATTCATTTTCATCCCGATCACTCAGGGGGTATCTGAAGTTAGCTACTCCAAGTTTGATATTAGAGGGTACCGTTGTGTAGTATCTGCTCAGACCATTGGGAACTCTGGCTTACTAGGTAGTAGAAATAACACCTCAGTTATGAAGGTGGCATCTGGTTTCGTTGATTCAAAAACCTATGACAATGTGTAGATTGAATCACAACATAAACTTGTTGTTTGCTGTTCTCTGGGAAAATGCTATTTTAGTGCAGGGTCTTGTTTCTCTTTCAGGTAACAACAGAACTTGAAAAAACTAGATAAATGAGAAAAATATGCATAATAGAAACAGTTTATATGCAAAAATTCAAGTGCATTATCAAGTATCTTCCTGAAATATGTGCAAATTGATATCTCCTCACTGGCTCATGTGTTGAATTACTCGCTGCTGTTTAGGAAACACTTGTTGCCAAATTCGTGATTCTGGTGCAACTGATGAGTGTTTTACATAAACACATGAAATACAATTAAGTAGCACTTGTGTCTTCTCAGCTGTGCAGCAGCTGGCGACATGCTTGGCCCCCTCTGCACATATTTTGGAGAAAATTGCAAAAGTGTCAAAGATGAAGCACTAGGAAAAGTTGCGTGCCAACCCACCTGCAGATTTGCATTAATGTCCTTAACCCAAGTTGTAGGTTACAGATGATGGGCTGTAATGTTGTTTCCCTTCATTGGTCTGTGTAAACAGCAAGTTCTATCAAAGGTTGAGCAATCAGGGTGCCAAGACTCAACATAGGGAAAAAGAACATTTGGAACCACTTGGGAGACTGCTCTTGTGTTTTTCTCAACAACCAAAAGTCAAGGTTCTATTTCTAAATGGCCATGGTTATTTCCGCATGTGAGCTGGAACCATGTCAACAAAGCCCTTTAACCTTGACCCATCCATCAATTTTACAAGCTGCTTATCCTCACAAGGGTTGCAGGAGTGCCCGAGCTTATCCCAGCAAACTTCGGGCAAAAGGCAGATTACCCCCTGAACTGGTCACCAGTCAGTTGCAGGGGACATATTGACAACATCACTGAGCGGGAATTAAACCCACGCTGCCCACGACACAGTCAGGTGTGTGTACCACGAAACCATCGGTGACGCTAACCTTGATCATCTGGCTGTAATTTGAATCTAAGCAATTTCAGCCCAAGTAAAAGATTTCTCAATCAAATTCAAAGTACATCACTGTCAAATTAATTACCTTATTTGTGAATGATGGCAGCCAGAAGATGGTTGGGAGTCAGCTCTCACAGGGGAGGAAGTAGAGGCGGGCGTAGCAAAATAAATGAGGCTCACAGTTCTGAGGACTGGGATTCAAATCCCGCCCCCACCTGTGTGGAGTTTGCATGTTCTCCCCGTGTCTGTGTGGGTTTTCTCCGGGCACTCCGGTTTCCTCCCACATCCCAAAGACATGCATTCATTGGAGACACTAAATGGCCCCCAGGTGTGTTTGTGAGTGCGACTGTTGTCTGTCTCCATGTGCCCTGCGATTGGCTGGCAACCAGTTCAGGGTGTACCACGCCTCCTGCCCAATGACAGCTGGGATTGGCTCCAGCACTCTCGTGTCCCTCATGAGGATAAGCACCTTGGAAAATGGAATGGAGGGATCAAAACTCATCTCTAATATTGTCAAAGTAAAATAATACACAATAATAATAATAATAATAATAATAATATGAGTTCACGTGCAATTGTACTTACCAGGTGGTGTAGTGGGAAAATGCCAAACCAGATTAATATGTTCAGTACATGTTGCAATGTCGGTTATGTCGAGTTGTGTTGATATCACATATGTAGTGGTCATCTCGTAATTTCCTCCACTCTTTCTGATGCAACATCCCTGCTAAGTAGATCATAACATGACAGAAGTACAAACAAATGGGAACACATCCTCCATGGTACCTCAATCTCCAGTAAAAAGTCCTGCTCAAACATAAGACAGACAGCCTTCCATTACATACACCCGTCATAATGGAGGTAGCCCCATCAGTGGCCCACCATTATCCACTCGTTAGTTCTCACATACCTGTTTTAAGTTGTGTTTCGGTGTGTACTTGTTTGTTCTGTTCATGGTGCCGTGGTGCTGAAATAGCCCCTCACAGAACATGTTAATGGGGAGGGGAGCTTAGGTTAAGAACGCCCGCCTCCATTACATGAAATTACCCGACATTGCCGAGGCTCTCAAACTGCAATGTGCACGTGTTACTGTATATTATATTCTGATCTCACGTTTCAGTTGTTCTCCTACTTGAAGTTTCTATTTTAAATTAAAATTACTATTGATCCTCGAACCTAATTAGTCCCATGCTCTTTCTATGGCGACAAGCAATTTGAGTTTTTATGATTGTACCTTCATACACAACCACAAACGGCTTGAAAATATCTGAAATATTGAATTCTGGGGGTGTCAAGGCTTCTAAGGGATGCTGCAAATTGGGAAAGAAATTCACTTTCAATATCTATCCTTTCAGCCAACCATTTTCTGTATTTTTCTTCATGAGTGTCATTGGTGAGCTGGAGTCTATCCCAGATGACTTCAGGTGAGAGACAGGGTAGACTCTGAAGTGGTCACCAGCAAATTGCAGGCCAGATACACTACAGTATAGTCACATTTGCCCCGAAGGACAATTTAGTCTTCATATAACATTCTATAGGGTGGCAGGCTTGGTTAGCTGGAAAGCGTTGGCCTCACAGTTCTGAGGTCCCGGGTTCGATCCCAGACCCGCCTGTGTGGAGTTTGCATGTTTTCCTCTTGCCTGTGTGGGTTTCCTCCGGGCACTCCGGTTTCCTCCCACATCCCAAAAACGCGTAATGTTAATTGGACACTCTAAATTGGCCTTAAGTCTGATTGTGAGTGCAGCTGTTTGTTTCGGTGCGCCCTGTGATTGGCTGGCAACCAGTTCAGGGTTGCCTCCTGCCCAATGACTGCTTGGAAAGGCTCCAGCACTACTGCGACCCTTGTGAGAATAAGCAGCTCAGCTAATGGATGGATGGATGGATGGATGGATCCTTTCTCTGTTTGCATCCTGTGATTGGCTCGAGACCAGTGCAGTGTGTACATTACCTCTTTCCAAACGTCAGCTGGGATAGGTTTCAGGTCACCACAAGTTACAATTTGGCTTGGGAATCTCTGGCATGAGGCAGATCTGATGCATATCTAGATAGAGAGGTTGCAATTTAAATATATGTATATACTGTATATATATCTTTACAGGCAAAACAAATGGATCCAATTTGATTCATTATGCGAGTGATCCGAGTCTCGATTTGATCCGGTACATATTCTTGTATATATTTATATTTATTTTAATTAAATTAAAAATACACCAATTAATTTGGAAGCTTTTCAATCCCACAAACGTTGCACGAGAGCCATGGGGGGGTTCTCACATGCCATCCCATTCATGGCACGACCGCCACTGCACACACATATTGCTTTTTTTTTGCTGCTTGCTGAGTGACTTTTTGAACTTTGAAGTCGTGATGACTAACTTTGTTTTACTGCCGATTGTTGTATTGTCAGCTTCAGGATATACAATGCCGTGAAAAGGTATTCGGCCCCTTCCTTATTTCTGTTCTTTTTTTTTTTTGTCTCAAACACACAAGGGTTACAAATCATCAAACCAGTTTTATAATCACTCAAACACAATCCAAGGAAATAGAAAATGAAATTTTTAAATGAAAAGTCTATTTATTAAGTCCCAAAAAATTCCAAACCTTTCTCCCCAATCTTGAAAACGTAATTGCCTCCCTTGTCAAATCACAAAGTCAATGTGACTCACCACAATAATCACATAAACAAAAAAAAAATAATCACGAAGGGGCAAATACTTTTCCACAGAGATGTTTCACTGCAGACTGACTGACTTGTTTGCATAAATGAGTTGAGAGGCAGCTGACTGGGTTGGTCAGCCCAGCCCAGACCGAATTCTCCCCACGAACAAATGAACAAAAGCTTCCAAATACACTCACTCAATGCAAATACACACTGGTTTCACAGCATTGACATAATGGGAGAAGGCACTTCCGTGACGGATGTCGGCCCGGATCCACTGCTACCACCGTGTGAAGCTTCTGTCCGCTAAGCAAAGACGTAACTAGACACAGTAGATACACACATGAACCCAGACCACACAGGTTAATGACGGTGCCTGCACACCGTCGTTTTTTTTGCCCGACAAGTGCCACTATCGGGAGGCAAATGAAGTCTTGGCTGTGCATCGGGCATAATGAACAAAACAGGAGGAGGTGGGGGGTTGTAAACTGGATTTTACAGACAGCACTGATTTATGTGGGAAGAAACAGAAAATCCACATAGGCGTGGGGAGAACATGCAAAGTCCACACAGGTCAGCTTTGAACACGGGTACTCAGAACTGCAAGGCAGATGTACTAACCAGTCACTCCGCTGTTCCGTCCTTGTGTTGAAGTGTGTTTCGATGGGTTGAAATGTGTTAAAAGCAGAGGGGAGACTTATAAACTTTTGGATGTCTGTAATGGGCTGGCAATCAGTCCAGGTGTACCCCACCTCTCGCCAAAAGTCCTCTGGGATACACTCCAGCTCCCCTGAGACCCTCATAAGGATAATGGATGGATTCTTACTATAGACCTTGATGAACCACTCTAAAGTCTTTATCCCAGGAAATGGGCTCTTGGAATCTCACACAAACATGAGCACAAAAACACACTCGGTCTAATGAGAGAATCGAACCTATATTCTACCTCGGAGGATCCCAATGATGCCGATCTGTTCATCTTGCACAAATCAAGTCATTACATTATCTTGTGGTTCTAGCCCCTCAGTCTGTTTCGAAAGAATAGAAGGGATTCATACAGTGTTCCAAAGTGATTCCTTGTGTTGTAAACCTCACAGGCTGATAAATCCTAGCTTGAAAGTCCACATATGACATAAATGTCAATAAGGGGTTTTGTTGGCTAGTGAAGAAAAATGTCTATAACTAAAATGTAAATGAGCGTCAAAATGATTTATATGTTAAATGCCTCTTTTGTTCTAGCTGGGGTTCTGTCTCAAATAAAACAGCATCCAAACACAAACTATGCAGTCACCAGAAAACGAATACAATTTTCATTGACAATGACAAAAAATAAAGAGAACAAATTTGATACTATATGTAGTTGTACTAAACAACAGCAGAAGGTGTAAAGTTTGTTTTTTTCCCCCATTCAAAAGTCACGGTAGCTTGTCCACTAGTGCCCCATAAATGACTGCCAACGAGTCCACGGTGCAGTCAGCCAAGTAAGATGAGAAAGGCTCAAGTTCCCCGAACCCCTGAACGTAAGGAAAACCTGTCAAGCAAATGGAAGCAGGGATGATCTATCTATGATCTATTAATATATTTTCCCATATGATGACTGTCAAGAAAGCCAAAACGTTCCGAAGAACATTCCTCATAGGCAAATTCTGGATAGGATTAATGAGGGCTTAAGTTGTCAACAGGAACATCCTCCTTTCCATTGTAAATCCCTTCTGCAGGCAACTGGAGCCTCTCCCTGCTGACTGGGCGAAAGGCAGACTACACCCTGGAACGGTCGCCAGTAAATTACAAAAAAAACATTCACACTCCCATTCACACCATCACTGAGTGAGTGGGAAATTCCCTCACCTACCTAGCATTAAATTACGTGTGGACCTGCAACATCAAAGATGGTGGACGTGCTGACAGGACAACAACAGGGTAACCCACTTAAGGCAGTACGTTATACGTTTATGCGAATACGCTGTCAGTCGTTTGGATTCCATATTGTCTTTCATTGCAATGCTTCATCAATTCAGTGCATAAATGACATGAAGTTCATGTTTGTCCAGCTATTGATGAGCTAAATTCTCAATTGGTAGATTCATAGTAACAGATCAAGTTCGATGTCAGTTATTGTGCGGGTTATCTTTGATTTGCATGTTGCCATTCTCTTCTTCCCCCAAATTGCTTCTCTTTCAGAAACAAAAGGCACATCCTCTAGAAAGATTGCATTTGCCAGTATTGCAAAGTAGGCGAGGCAGCCCCGCTCCCAGCGGTGGACGTACACTACACGTGTTTCAAGTGTGAGGGGAACGGACGCAATTAGCTTCCCAAATGTTTGCATAACTGGACTGCGGCGATGCCCTTTGTGACCGCCTCTACATCCTGCCATTAAAACGTCAAATGAACACTGGACAGATGCGGCTAAGGCATTCCACAGTTGAGGCAATTGAAGTCCCGCATTGGTCACGTGACATGCACTTAGTGACCGCAGTTGGACCAAGCGCAATGCCCAATCTCGCCTCCATGAAGAGTTCAGATGTCAATGAAAAACATCAGCTTGAAATGGCTTGAAGCATATTTTGGGTTCAATCACTATTTTGAAATCACTGTATATTCTTTCTTTAATGGGCACACACACACAAAAATACACACACACAGACACACACGCTCCCTCAACATCACAGCAGGATATCGTAAATCAGTGGAGGCTGCTCAAAAATTCCACACGGACCACTCGACTGTTCCAAGAACTCTTTTGATGCATCAGAAATTAAAAATAGTTCCTGTGTGTCCCTGCAACAGCATGTGTTATGTCGCTGATACTTTTAGGCATTTAGAAACTGTGTTATGATCTAATGTTCTCAATTTTTCTCTTCTGTTTTTGTCTAACTAAAATAATTTACATCCTCAACTCAACAAAACAACACAAAGAGACCAAAATTTAACTTTTGAATTTAACTAACTAAATTTAACTAACCTCCTGACAATGAGACGAAAGACTTCAGACTAGTAGAGAATTTTTCACCATTGCCTATATTATCGCAATGGAGAACGCTTTACCGTCACATCCAAAGTTTTAAAAACAATAAGTACTTTATGCAGTATTTAACTGCATAGTATTATTGAAGATTCATTCGTTAGATGAGACCCAATTTTGCTGTTTCTTATAGATGTCCTTCATTAATCCATTAAATTTAAGAAGGTAGATGTAAATAATCAAAATAACTGGGAAGTAGAACTTTTTGTATATTGGGCACACCAGAATGTTCATGGATCAATTAATCATAAAAAAAAAAAAAAAAAAAAAAAACAAGCAGAGCATAATGCCTTTAGCAACTACTTTTTCAAAAACAGACCATATATATTTATACACATGGTGGAACAGTGGTTCTAATTAACATATACAGTGAACAAAATAAGTATTTGAACACCGTGCTGCACTTGGAAATCATGGAGGGGTCTGAAATTTTCATCGTAGGCGGATGTCCACTGAGAGAGAGATAATCTAAAAAGAAAAATACAGAAATAACAATGTGTGATTTTTTTAACAATTTGTGTGATACAGCTGCAAATAAGTATTTGAACACCTGAGAAAAACAAATATTTGGTACAGTAGCCTTTGTTTGCAATTAAAGAGGTCAAACGTTTCCTTTAGTTGTTCACCAGGTTTGAACACACTGCAGGAGGGATTTTGTCCCACTCCTCCACATAGATCTTTTCTCGATCAGACAGGTTTCTGGGCTGTCGCTTAGAAACACGGAGTTTCAGCTCCCTCCAAAGGTTTTCTATTGGGTTTAGGTCTCGAGGCTGGCTAGGCCACGCCAGAACCTCAATATGCTTCTTACGGAGCCACTTCTTGGTTTTCCTGGCTGTGTGCTTCGGGTCATGGTCATGTTGAAAGACCCAGGGACGACCCATCTTCAATGCTCTAACTGAGGGAAAGAGGTTATTCCCCAAAATCTCAATACATGGCCGCAGTCATCCTCTCTTTAATACACTGCAGTCGTCCTGTCCCGTGTGCAGAAAAACCTCCCCATGCTTCACAGTAGGGATGGTGTTCTTCGGATGAAACTCATCATTCGTCTTCCTCCAAACACAGTAAGTGGAATTATGACCAAAAAGTTAAATTTTGGTCTCATCTGAGCACAAAACTTCCTCCCATGACTTCTCTGTATCATCCAAATGGTCACTGGCAAACTTGAGACGGGCCTTGATATGTGCTGGTTTAAGCAGGGGAACCTTCCGTGCATTGCATGATTTCAAACCATGACATCTTCGTGTATTACCAACAGTCACCTTAGAAATCGTGATTCCAGCTCTTTTCAGGTCATTGACCAAGTCCTGTCGTGTAATCCTGGGCTGATTCCTCACCTTTCTAAGGATCATTAAGACCCCACGAGGTGATATCTTGCATGGGGCTCCACTCCGATTGAGATTGGCTGTCATGTTTAGCTTCTTCTATTTTATAATGATTGCTCCAACAGTGAACCTTTTTTCACCAAGCTGCTTGGCGATTTCTCCGTAGCCCTTTCCAGCTGTGTGGAGTTGTACAATTTTGTCTCTGATGTCTTTGGAGAGCTCTTTGGTCTTGGGCATGTTATAAGTTTGAGTCTTACTGATTGTATGGGGTGGACAGGTGCCTTTATGTAGCTTACGACCTCACAGGTGCATCTGATTCAGGTTAATACATAGAGTGAAGGTGGACCTTTAAAGGCGGACTAACAAGTCTTTGAGGTTCAGAATTTTAGGTGATAGACAGGTGTTCAAATACTTTTTTGGAGCTGTATCACACAAATAAATAATTAAAAAATCATACATTGTGATTTTTCGATTTTTCTTTTTGGATTATTTCTCTCATAGTGGACATGCACCTATGATGAAAATTTCAGATCCCTCCATGATTTCTAAGTGGGAGAACTTGCAATATAGCAGGGTGTTGAAATAATTATTTTCTTCACTGTAGACAGCACAGCACATAGATAGGACGACAAATAAATGTGAAATAAGATTGGCTTATCACCCTCTGTCAGGATGCTACATTTGTCCACACACTTCTGGAAAAATTGCCTCTAATCTCATTTCAACTTCTCCTTAAAGTCCCTCTCAACTTTTGAGTCTGTGTGAGGGTTGGTCCTGAATGAACTAGAGGCAGAGGACAATGTTGTTGTTGTTTTGTTTTTTTTTAAATTAGTGTTCTCATGTTATATCCTCTTTTCAGGCAGGATGAGTGATGTTATTCAGCACTGCCCCCCGACCCCTCACACACGCACACACACACACACACACACACACACACACACGCACACACACACAAAAAGACCAATGATAGGGTTCCTATTTTTATGGCTGCAATCTTCAGACCTCATGTGAACCTTGTGTCACTCTAGCACAGCACAACGCACAAATACATAATGGAGCACGTCTCCCGAGTGATGCCAGGCCATTAAACCTCAGATTATACATCTGACAACTCCCTTATCATCACAAAAGCTCTAAGGTAAACAGTTGTGAAATTAGGTCGTTTTTCACATAGCTGTATTTTATTTGGAGGATTTATTTTTCTGACATCTTTACACTTTTACCCCAAAATTTGAAAAAGTCTTTACTTTGTGTTGTGTTGTGTACTTGTAAGGAAATTTTGGTCTACTGCCCGCCGTCTCAGGAGTAGGAAGCAGTGTACAGTCAAAACTTTGTACAGTGCCTTTGGATTGGCATACTGGAGTGCTGTGGTGGTCGGGGATTAGATGCTGCCCCAAGTGGAGGAGTTCAAGTATTCTGGGGTCTTGTTCACAAGTGAGAGAAGAACGAAGCAGGGGATCGACAGGCGAATTGGTGCAGCATCTGCAATAGTGCGGACTTTGAATTGGTCAGTTGTGGTAAAGAGGGAGCTAAGTCGAATGGCAAAGCTCTCAATCGACCATTCGATCCACGTCCCATGGTCACGAGCTGTGGGTCACGACCAAAAGAACGAAATCCAAGATACAAGCGGACCAAATAAGTTTCCTCTGCACGGTATCCGGGACTACCTTAGAGAGAGGGTGAAAAGCTCGGTCATCCGGGAGAGGCTCAGTGTCGAGCCGCTGCCCCTTCGAATTGAGAGGAGCCAGATGAGGTGGCTGGGGCATCTGATTCGTATGCCTCCCGGACAGCTCAATAGTGAGGTGGTCCAGCCATGTCCCACTGAAAAGAGAGCCCAGGGACGACCCAGGACATGCTAGAGAGACTATGTCTCTCGGCTGCCCTGGGAATGCCCTGGGATCCTCCTGGAAGAGCTGGATGAAGTGACTAGGGAAAGGGAAGTCTGGGTAGTCCTGCTGAAGCTACTGCCCCCGTGACCCGACCTGAAAAAACTGAAGATGGATGGATGGATGGATGGATGGATGGATGGATGGATGGATGGATGGATGACCCCCCCATACACACACACTCCCAACGTTTTTTGTAATCTGTAATTCACTCTAATTTTGTAATTTATAAAAGCATACAAAAATGACAATTAGATAGAACATAACTAAAGTTTACTTCAATTAAATGGACATTGAGCTACTCACAGTGGTGTGTCTCCATGTCTTAGCCACCTGTGAGTGGTATGTAACACTCAAACTGATATTTTCATGGAGACAGTAAAATCAGTAAGGTGTGCTCAATTAGTCATTTTTGAAAAACAAAATATATATACACACACACACACAGTATACACACACACACCTGTATATTATGTTATATTCTCTGCCTACATGACTTGCTGTATCATTTGTTTGGAAGTGGTGATTGGGTTGTGATACCAGAATATCAATCCTATTGGTTAGCTCATCTATGGTGTTTTGCTTTTGTTAGCATTAAGCTAAGCAAATTTACCGAAGGCAAATCTACCATATGTGGTTGTTTTATACACTAATACACAACCAGCAGTCTTTTGTTTAGTTTAGTTTAGTTTAGTTTAGTTGGACAATAAACTTCAACTGGTAGTGGCAATAAACAGCCTCTTTTTGAAGAATTGTTCACAATTTTCCCAAGTATTTTTAATTATGAAGTGAGTGAGTTAAGATCACTGCCATCTTTTCTCAAATTTTTACTGGAAAATCATAATCAACAATCAGCTCGACTCAACTCGAAAAAGTTGGATCACTCATGTCTCAAGGCACCACTGCAATTGAAAGTGAAGGCCTCCTTTTACTCGAGTACTTTTGCCTAACCCTATCTAATCTAACCATAATAATGAGCTACTGTACATTGGTGCAAAGAGATACAGAGAATCCAGGTGCGCAGGAACATTTGCATTCTTTCTGAATCCTCGTTCTGCCCACCAGTTCGCCAATATTCACATTCACTGGAATGCTCCTGGGGAACACTATGACACTTGAGCCACTATTTCATCGGCTGTGCTCCACAGCTGCGGTTTGTTGCTGGCAATCACGGGCAGGAGGATTTTCACTGCGGCTGTGGAAAATGTGTCCCAGAAACGAGTCAAAGGTTGCATTGCAGCTTCTCGTGCCTGAGCTGTGCTGTTGAGTTACACAAATATGAGAACTTTTCCTTGACAGATAGGTTACGGCTTAGTTAGCGTAAGCACACGTCAGTCAATATTTGTCCAAACACGTCCATGTTTTGAGATCTGAAAAGAGAGTCTGGGTGGGATCACACATCTATCAAGGTAACATTCATCCATTATCCAAGCCGCTTATCCTCACAAGGGTCACGAGAGAGGTTCTGGCAAAAGGCGGACTACACCCTGAATTGGTCGCCAGTGAGTCGCAGGGAAGACATCAACACCATCACTGAGTGGGAATTGATCCCAGACTGACCGCACCAAAGTTGGGCGTGTGTACCACTACACCATCGGTGACTCCAAAGATAACGTGCTTTCTCAAATTTTAAAACAAAATTTACAGTTTACTGTATATCTGTTAGGTTTGTCATTTCCTGGGCACAAATATATTTATTGACATTTGATATTTATTTTGTGTGTTCTGGATTGCGTAAAAAAGTTGAGGGAAGTTCAACAGAAAGAATTTGTTGCGGGGCCAGGGGGGTTGCATATCTCATGCAACACACTCAAGTCACACAACACCATGGCCCCTCAGCAAATTAATTATTTACAGAAATATATTTCCTTTAGATATCATCGATAGCCAAGAATATGTGCTGGTAACACGTGACATGTGATTGAGCAATCAATGTACAGATTATAAAGCTGTCCTCTAAGAGGGTAGCTCATTCCAAGTCTCCACAAGTGAAAAGGTTATGTGTTGAATTATATTTGGGGTCCTTGTAATTTCCATTAAGTGAGTCTTACTTCCTGTGTTCCCGTGAAATATTGGGAAGTTTTGAGGTGCCTAAGTTTAAAATTGCTTCATTTCTCCACTGACATGCAGTCAAGCACAAAATTACAACCCTGCAAGCAGCGTCTCTACTAACATTACAGCTCAGTCGCTTCTGACACCGATTTTAAATATGTAATTACCTCATCACAGTGGCATAAGCCATGTTTTTTTCTATGCACACAGATGTATGCTTTAATTTGGATGACTCAAGTTGAACTTAATTCATATTCAATAGAGCTAACACTAAACAAGCTTGAGTGTGGTTAAGGCTACATGAAACACGCATATATTTGGAGCCCAAAGCAACACAAAATCTCCTCAGGTCCAGAAAAAGAGGTCCATTTACGCATTTAAGCCTTGTCTAATGTTCCGCCAACTGCAATTCCAGATGAAACGCCGATATACAGTACGTATTTGGATCTGATATATGGATCTGGTCTTAGCTGTTCCCTCCCTATGATGAAACCCAAAAACTGAACAGAACACGAATGAAATTCACACTTGGCTTTTACATGCAACCGGTTCTCAACTAGTCTGCGGAAGACTAGCAAGACATGCTGCCAGCGTTCATCGAGATTGCTGGGAAAAATGAGAACATGGTCCAAGTAAAAAAAAAAAAAAAGCGATCAATCGTATCACACGGTGCATTGTTGAACAGGTTTTGGAACACAGCGTTGACATTCTTAAGACTTAACAGCATCACCAAATACTCAAATTGACACATGTAAGTACTGAAAGCTATCTTTCTTTCATCACACTTTCTGATTCTCACTAAATGGTAAGCATTACACAAGTCAAACTTTGTGAAGATGGTGGCAGAAGGCAACAGACTCAATGCCCAATCCATGAGCGGCAGCAGGTACTTATTCCTGATTGTAATATCATTGTGGCCCCTGTAAATGACACAAGGACAAAGCATTTTGTCCTTTTTATTGTTTAAAAAGAAAAAGAAACCGACCCCTACTAGGGATTTGGAAGGTCGAATGAGCCCTGTAGATAGTGAGGAAGAAATATATTCACTCAGTGCATCCTGTTCAAGTTTAGACACGTGGTCCTGTTTAATGTTGGGCAATGGCACACCGGGAATTAAATCAATTGCACAATCTTGCGGACTCTGCGGTGGCAGAGATTGTGATCGAGCTAGACTAAGGCCTACTTGAGATCGTGGGTGGTATAGAGTTCAAATTTATGGATTTAAATCCAAGTAAAGCAGGAACAGCAGCAACAGATTTCAAACAGCTGAGTGCCAAAACAAGCTCCAATTAGTAAATTGTCCCAATTCATGTTCAGGTTGTGCTCTTTAAATCACGCAAAGCCAAAAATACCATCCATATTTTATGAGCTCCTTATCTTCACAAGGGTCGCGGGAGTGCTGAAGCCTGTCCCAGCTACAGTATCTTCGGCCTGAAATGGTTACTACCCCATCACAAGGCACATAGAGACAGACAACAGTTGCATTCACAATTTAGAGTCTCCAAAGAATGCATGTTTTTGAGACGTGGGAGAAAACCGGAGTGCCTGGACAAAACATACAAACTCCACACAGGCGGAGTCAGGATTTGAACCCCGTTCCTCAGAACTGTGAGGCTAACGCTCTCACCAGTTGCCCACTGTGCTGCCAAGCCCATAACAAGAGGTGCTAATTGAATCAGCATTGAGGTCCTCATTAATCTACGGTATCTCCTTTCCCTTCGCCAATTTAACTACCATCCATCCATTTTCTTTGCCTCTTATCCTCACAAGGGTCGCGGGAATGCTGTAGCCTATCCCAACTACGTATGGACAGGAGGCAGGGAACTACCTTTAACTGGTTTCCAGCCAATCACAGGCCACATGGAGACAGAAAATTGTCGCGCTCACACTCACAACTAGGGGCAATTTATCCATCCATCCATTTTCTTTGCCACTTATCCTCACAAGGGTCACACGGAGTGCTGGAGCCTCTCCCAGCTGTCAACGGCCAGGAGGCGGCGTACACCCTGAACTGGTTGGTAGCCAATCGCAAGGCACATCGAGACAAACACCCACACTCACAATCACACCTAGGGGCAACTTAGAGTGTCCAATTAATGTCGCATGTTTTTGGGATGTGGGGGGGAAACCAGAGTGCCCGGAGAAAACCCACGCAGGCAGGGGGAGAACATGCAAACTCCACACAGGTGGGGCCGAGATTGAACCCTGGACCTCAGAACTGTCAGGCCAAAGTTTTACAGCTGCTCCACTGTTTCGCTAACAAACATTAAAGGTTTTGTGTTACCACTGACTGCTATTTACAAATGTTCATAAACCCTGACGAAAAACAGCCCAAAAGTATGATGCTTCCTCTACAATGTTTCAGTGGACATACAATGTTCTTGTGGTGATGAGCAGCATTGTGTTTTGGGCCAACATCTCTTTGAATTATAACCAAAATGTTGAACACTGGTCTAGAGAGGGAGTTTGCGGTTTTTAACCTCACTTCACTAATACGCCCACCGCCATTCTCAGAAATATTTATTGGGCAGAAATCTTTCCATCCTGCTGAGGTTGTTAGAAGTCCATCAAGGCTCTGATCAAAGGCTCTTACAGTGGCCATAAACTGTCCATGGTCGATAGGCTGTGCACCTCTGAAATAATGGAGTCAAAAAAAGGAAACTCGACTTGTGCAAACATTTTCTCATCGTAGTAAGTAGTTAGTGGCAAGTATTTATTTTCAGGAACAACAACAATAAAAGGTATAGTCACTACTAGAGGGGAAAAGAATGTTGCTTCTCTCTGCTGGAGGACAGTGAGTATTGCAGAAATATGAGAAGGTGTTTAATAGGCAAAGTTTGAGACAAATGTTTTTAATTACTTTTGAGAAACTTTTGAAGTGATACATTGGCTTGACATAGAATAATTTAGATGTATAGAATACCCGTCACGCCGTGAACTACTGGTGAGCACATCTTCCTCACAGTTCTGAGGACATGGGTTGAAATTCAGCCTCGCCTGCATGAAGCTTGCATGGTGTCCCCCAACTTGTGCGGGTTTTCTCTGGGTACTCCGGTTTCCTCACACATCCAAAAACCTGGATTGTAGGTTAATTGAAGACTTTAAATTGCCAGTATGTGTGAATGGTTGTTTGTTTATATGTGCTCTGTGATTGAATGGCCATCAGTTCAAGGTGTACGAGCCTCCTGCTCAAAAATACCTGGGAATGGCTCTAGCACTCCCGCAATCCTTGTGAGAATAAATGGCTCGGAAAAAAGGATGTATGGATAACCTTTCAGAAAAGTTTCAGATCTGCTGTCACAAGATATTTCATACTCAAACAGCAGGCTTTACCCTTCAAAGTGGGCCAGATGATCAACTAGCGCATCCATAGAGAGATCCTTCGGTGTTTGCTACATTCATTGTGCAGAGGTGAGCGCTTTGAGAGGACTTGTGGCTGCTTCACCATTGCACCTTCTCACATGCCCTAAGCATCTAGCAATTTCTGGCTGAGGATAACATTCCAAGCTGGAGCAACTTCCAAACTCACCGAAACTGGCTGGAGGTGAATATTTTACAATTCAAAGCGGGTCACGAGGGGACCTGTTTTCAGGACGTGGACAACATCAAGATTGCACCGTGAATGATCTCAGGATGCTTCACAGATTGCATGAACGTATGTCAGAAAATGTCTGGGAAAGTAAAGTGGCATTCTGTGCATATAGTGAATGCCTTTTTCACTAGTAAACCAAATGAGCATAGTGTATATTTGCAATTGTTATCGTAAGAGACTTTATTTGCATTGAGTGTTTGCAGGCATGGGTTGTTCCTCTTTTGAATGAGAGGCTGACTGATGAACACAACACCTGATCTTTACTTCATGTTCTCAGTTTTCCGCGCCAGAGACTCCAAAGCAGTGAACATGGTGTCAGGTGCTTCAGAATCCTCTAGATGAGACATGGCACAGAAGAAAGGCGGGAAGAAGTCCATTGGATTGGTGATCCCAAGTACCCAGTTGAAAGTGCTGGAAAAGGAAAAAAGTTGGAATTGTTCATATTTACATTTTGTCAGTGGTGGTTCCATGTCTTTCTATGGAAGTCTATTTTGGTAATTCTGCATGTTTCACAGTCATTCAAACAATTTTTTATTGTTTCAGAAACTGTTCCAGGCAGTCTAGCTGTGGAATTGTTCCTGCCTTTTCAAATAATGTGCGTGTAAACCTCTGGTTTCTACAGTGGGTGCATATATGTTTTTTTATTGCCGACATGTTCCCCTCGATTGTGGGGCACCTAGTCCAAGTTATCCTCTGCAGTTCCCACCTTATAGTGGTCCATCCACTTGTTGGTGTGAAGCCAGTGAACGTCATGGGGATGCAGCCAATCTCCGTGAAGACGCTCATATAGGTGCCTGAGCTCATCAAGTATGTAAATGGTTCAAGTCAAACGCAGTTGCCCGAATAAGAAACACAAGGGCAATTCTTTATTATTTATGGCTAAACATTTAAAGATTAACACACTATGTTTGCACACACTATTTTCTCATTTGTGAATGAAGCTGTAGTTGATCTTTTGTTGGTAAAAGTAACATGCTTATTAACCCACTCCATTACAGGGCTTTAAAATTGCTGAAGTCTACCCTGTAGATGGATTAATACAAAAATGAATACATTCAAATTGTGAACTTTGCTGCATCAACAGACAGATACACCCCCCCCCCACACCACACACACACACACACCACACACACACGATGTGCTCATGTCACAGATTCATCAGTATTTTTATCTCACCATTGCCGGGCAGGGTTCCGTACCAGGTGTTGACCAGGACACCCATTCCCCAGGAGGAGGAGGAGCCGAGAACGGCCTGACCCATCAATTTAGCGTCATCAGGCACTTGCATGGGAATGAAATCTGTGCTTAGATGCCTCTTCTTGCAAGAAAGTTTGCTCCAGTCTATCTCATAATATATTTTCTGAAGAAAATGAAAACATGTTGACCATGTAAATGATACATAGATATTGATATGTTGCCTTTGTCAAGTTTATGAAATCGAATTATGAACAGTTCCAAATACAAGTCACTGTTGAAAGAAAGCCTTAAGGCTTCCACCAGAAACCAACAAAATGCTAGGAAAAGGCTACTAGAACATCTGACCTTAATATTAAATAAGGGCACTTTCAACCAAAATCAGAAGACCCCCACATCGCCACTTACAAGAGGGCATGAAAACTTGTGAAACCACATTATCTCAGTTGTTTATTTTTACTTGCGTGCTCAAAAAGACTTGTCTTTTCAATTGAGTTGTGCATGTTTTACGTTACATTAATTGTGGGTAAAGTTTTGAAGTCTTTGCCTTATTTTTTTGTATCATAAAAACCTAGTATTTTGCAGGGTGTGTAGATTTTTATTTACACGATTTACTGTACACATAATATGCTATAAAATGCTTTTACTAATACGAAAAACTCCAGTTAGTGTTTCTGTAGATTAAAGCACACCCCAAAATGTATTTTTAGGAAGATTTGTCACACAGACCCAAATACCTTGTTGAAAAGCATCAGCTGGTCCACAGTGACAGTTTCATTTCCAACCAGGCCAAAGGATCGAACACGAACCTTCTGGCCAAAAGCATCATAGCTGATTGTTCCTGTGGACGTAAAGGACGTAAAGAGCCCGTCGGGGCCCAACTGCGAAGAAAAAATACATTTTTCTGGACACTAAAGGAAAACTGTATCCCCAATATATCTGTCTTGTTTAAGTGTGTGTGTGTGTGTGGGGGGGGGATAACTTGCAATGGTCTGACTTACCACAGACACCCCACCACTCATCAGAGGGGGGCTCACTAAAATAAGCATAGAAATAAATGGTTACAATGACCAGAAAGAAGTATAGCAAATGAATTTTTCCAGCACATTCACCAGCCACAACATTAAACGCACATCGGCACAGTAAAACAATCAATACAAGAGCTAGATCAAGACTTCTGTCTTTGCACAATGATAAACATAACATTAATGTCAGTGTTCATTGACAACATATTTCATTGCATACATAACCCTTAGTGTTCTTAATCAAGGATTTCAACTGGTGTGCCATGCAACTGCAAAAATAAAAGCACCTGAGAAATATATATATTTTTTAATAACCTGAAAACAACCTACAAATTGTCAAACTAGCAAAGCTTTTTTTTGGCCTCTGACAGGACAAAAGGTTCCCAACCTCTCATTTAGCCAGTATGTCTACGTAATTCATGCTAATACAGTGCAAATTTCTATCCAGATAAAATGTATTGTCATTGTACAGTACTGTCCATTCCAATTCTAAACCATTTAGGTAGAAGCATCACGTTACAGTGTCGAGCACTGACTCACCACAATGTTGGGGTTTCTGGGCTCTGGCAGTTGCAAGCAGCAGGCCGAGAATGGACAAAACACTAATGATGTTCATGTTCAGAGGCTGCAAACACCTTTGCGTCTCAGAGTGTGTCACAGTGTCTCCAAATATACCTGACCACATCTGGAACGGTCCCATCATAAGCTTCCACCCATGCTGACTCTTAGCTCTCGATAAAAAAGGGAAATATTAACTCAAAATGCAGGCAGACATGCCATGTATCACAGGAGTCCCAACCCACATGCTCAGTTGACTTTCTGGAGACAACTCTTCATTAAATATTAATCTCACATCCTCAGCCCTATTTTCGTGTACAGTAATTGAATATGAATATTTTTCTACAAAAAGAAAAAAACAACAACAAATGAAATACATTCGAACATACGATAAGCAGTTGTGAGTGGAAGTCAACACAGATGGAAAACTCTCACATTGTGAAGACATCCACCTGCTCTCTTCTCATTGAATTCTCAATGATATCTGAGAAAAGTAACATTTTCACCACTTTTTATAAAGGCCAGTTCATCATAAAAAAAGGCTACTGCCGTTCCTGAATAATGGGAATGAAAATAAACTAACTTCAACATTCAAAAAATGGTGACGCTCAAACACACAATAAAAGGTAAACTGCAATATCGCATTATGCATGTTTATTTTCCAATGTGCATATTAAATAATTCTTAATCTTTATCTTCTGATGTTTGCTACTTCAGGATCTTAACATGAATAATGAATTAAAATCAAGTATTTGATGAGCAAGGGATATTGTCACCATTTCAGGTACCATTCAAAGCAAATTAAAACCCCCATCACAACTTAAGGGGATTCACAAAAATACACAAATTAAAATCAGTAGCTCATAAAGTCAAACCAGTTTAAAAAATAAAAAGACCTAGCAAATAAACTGTTCATTTTTTTGACATCACCTTTCTTTGGATGTCGGTTTTACAACTAAGTATCAGAAATGTACACCTCACATAAATGTATGACTATCAAAACAAGGTAGTCCAGATCATTTTAGTTTAACGAGGTGATTCTTAATCAGCGTGCTTTTGATTTACTCGTACAGTATGACCATAAGCTACAGGGAGATTCTGTACCTTCAAGATGAAAATGGACATTTTCTGAAAAAAGGGGTAGAGGGATGGAACACCTGGATATTGGCTGCATTTTGTCACCCAAACCACTTGGATCACTTGAAGCAGCCCAATCAATCCAAAGTTCAAAATTCTCTCTTCTCTTCTCTTACAATTACTAAAAGCGAGCTGCCAGTTTTCAATAAACTAAATTAACACTCACTTACTGGTCCATCGTGTGTTTTGTTTTTATAACTTCCTTGCAGACACATTTGAAAAAGGCCCAAAGTCCTTTTCTCGGCTTTGACTTTAAATATCCAGTTCATGGTCTTCGGAAAACTTACAACCTTTCCTGATGTGACTTGAAATGCTTTCAAAAAGTGAAAAATGTAAAGCTGTCAGCAGCATTTTATTCCTCCTGCAGTTTCTGGACATAGCCATCTTCCAGTGTCCTGGTACTACAGTATTTCAACATTGAGGTATCCCAGACACACACACTGCATATAAATACTCTGGAGGCATGCAGTAAAGTGTAATTCCAACCATTTCTTAGCCAAACACTGTTGTGAAAGGTCCTCCTGTGTGGGTTTGGTTATTGGAGTCCTTCAGAGTAGGAGTACTGGAGCCAGGAGAGTGCTTGAAATGAGAGGGATCCTTTAATATCCATTTTTGAGAAATCCGCTTTGCTCCTTGTGGAATTGAAAGAAACAGACACTTGTGGTTAAGTCAGGGGTGCTGAGACAGCTTTGGGGATGAGTTCAAGATTTATTTAAAAAAAAAAAAAAAAAAAAGCAATTCCAGAAAAATCTGGAGTGGAGCACATTGTTGGTTTGCTTGTTTCTTTTTTGGCCCTTGATGATCCACTTCAAAATTTTCTGCTGTAGCTTTTTGTCAGCAATCAGAGGTGTCACTTGTAAGTTGCTTGCGTTGCCTCACAGATTTCTCCTCATCCTGTACAGCAAAACAATGTTGTTCGTGTCAAGTGCAGAGGCTGACAAGACACTACTGCTCTTTCTGTGGTGCAGAATAAGATGATAATTCCTCAAGCGTTATTGATGCGATGTGATTATGACCCATAATAATTCAAACTATTGTGTGGAAATTGTTGTTTAATCATGAAATAAATTAAGTGAGGCATTGTCGATTCCGTCTCCGCTAGTCCTATTGAACATCAGCTTCGAGAAGCTATTAAGCTGAGCTAAATCAGTGTTTGATATAATGTACACAATATACAATATTACTACATCAGAGTATATCATAATATAGCATGTAGAATCCCTTGGCTTTGGAACCCTGCAGAGTTCTCTTTACTCTTTAGCCATTAGAGTTACACTCACAGTCTGGAAGATTCCGTTTGGTCCCCACTCTCCGGGGGACTGGTCCTCTAGGTCGTCTGCCTCTTCTTCCTCCTCCTGCCCTTCCTCCTCTCTCACAGTGTCCATCCCATCCTCCTCATATTCCGTCAGACAGTCCGACTCCTCCGCTGAAAGAAAAGATTTAGAAGAGATATTTTCGCGATAAATTATGAAGTGGCTGAACCCACCAACATCCATCTAATGTCAGGGGCTTGCTCTGCTGTATTCCAATAAAAAAAGGGCCTAAATTGTAAGCCCTTATTTATTATACCAGTTACAGGGAAACACACCGTAAAGAGCAAAAACTGAATTTAAAACATGAATACTTCACCTTCAGCAGAAACGTAGTTTTGGACTGGCTCTATTCTGGATACAATCTCTGCAAGATCTGTGAAGTCAGCTCCTTGACATGTGCATGACTGGGAAACATATTTTTTTTGCATCATTTATTCATGTTGATATAATCACAGCAGTAAAAAAAAACAAAAAAGACCTAAACTATGTAGTCTATTATTAGTATGACAAAATATTGGCGCATGAAGATTACAAGGCTTTTGTGACAGAATCCTTTTCACAATATTTGTTTTAGGGTTGCCCACTTGCTGGACTCTGAGTGTCTACACAGTCACATAGAGCATCTTAGGACGGTACTTGTAGCTCTCACATCAACTCTTTTGCTGTCATTGTAGTCAGCCGATCGGTGGTCCCTCAGCATGTTTTCAATGATGTCACCTCGGGCCCATCCGGTGAACACCAGCTTACCGTGCTGGAAGCCCACATCCTGAAACAGCACAATATAACAATAGGAGATGTTTGGAATGAAAGGAAACAGAAATGCTTTTGTTCAATCGTGAATCCCTCTTAGTATGGTGAAGTGGTTTTCAAACCGGTGGGGTACGCTCGGGGGTGTGTGTGTGTCGGGAGGGGGGCAAAGGGCAACCATCATGAAAATGTTTCATTAATTTAGACCTAGCTGTAAAAGTAAGTTTCTTTCGGCTTGTCCCTTTAGGGGTTGCCACAGCGTGTTATCTCAGATGAACGCACATATATGTTTGGCACAATTTTTACGCCGGATGCCCTTCCTGATGCAACCCTTCTCAGAGAGTAGAGGCCCCAGTGGGATACGAACCCACAACCCCTGGTTTACCAAACCAGTGCTCTAACCACTGAGCTTTAGACCTAGCTGTAGTTGTTCATAATTTTGGAATGTGGGGGGGGGGGGGTAGATTTCATCTCCAAAAAATGTGGGTGCACCCATAAAAAGTTTGGGAACTACTGTATTTGGTTTGGTGTATCCATGGGAGATAAATTAGATTAGAGCGGAAGGAACAACAAAATAGCCATAATCAAAACCCTGAAACCACTGCCATGTATATGAGGATGTCAAAACAATTGTTCAGGATGTGTCAACAAGTACTGAAAGAGGATAATCCCATGAATAAACTCACATAAATCTCATCAAACTTTCCAAAGTCCATGGTCTTGAAACGATCAATGGGCGGTCGAATGTACTCGCAATAAGCACTCTTCTTCACCACCTCTAATTGCCGCACACAAGACACGTAGGCCAACCGAGACTGGATCTCTGCCATATCTGGCACCTAGATGAGGTCGTTAAGATTATAATTGCAATGAAATCACTGGATAAGTGACACAAATAGAGTACGTCACCGCAGCAACACAATGATTGGAAGTTATACATTCACCGCGGTCATCACAATGCTGCCAACTCGAACGCACCTTGACTTTTTCAGCCCAGGGATTGATTCGTTTCCACAGCAACCACCAGCCAGACAGACAGTCGCCATAGTTACAGAGGTCTGTCTCATCCTGGCTGCCCACGTCGATGGCAATGACTGTTTTGGCGCCCATGTTCCTCGCAATATCCGCTGTGATGTCCACAAGGCAAACACCAAAATCGAGCCGCAGATAAAAGATAAAGTTTCCGTCAATACAAGCTGTATTCTAAAGTCCCAAATTAAATGAGCTCAAACCACCAAAAGGATTTGCAATAGGGAATTTTATGCCAGTTAGTGAGTAACAGTATCGAAAATTAATGCACAGATGAGAGTAGAGCGATTGAAATTTTTGTCATGAAGTGTCTTGCATTTAAAAACTGGGCTTCATCATTGTGGTGGCGCTGAATCCATTTAAAGACAAGAAGCACAAAGCTCTGATCCGGTGTCACGAAGGGCCATAAATACTCGATTGATCAAACTTGTCATTGAGGGGGAAGACCAATAGTTAATCAATAAAAGGCTGTTGATTTCACAGGACCTAAAGTCTGCCAGGTCCATTTTTAGAGCCACAGAGTGCCATATTTCACAAGCCTTCGTGACAACAATCTGTGGAAGATGAGACACGATTCCCATTTCAAACAGAGATTTGCAGTGTGGAGCTTTGTGAAATGCGGCTGCTCTCTTTTATCAGGATGACACAGAATAACAAGAAGGTATTTTCATCCGCATAACATTTTGGACTTCAGAGACTCTTCACATCTTACAAATGGAGCTGAAATGTACATCTTTGAACAATGATTTGCAGACCAACAAACTCAAATCATTTTTCCTCTTGTTGAAATGAAGCAAAGGCTAATTTTGGAACAGAGCAAGACACACTAGGTTGAGTGGTGTAATAATTTCTAAACATTAACCTATGGACCAATATCACACGGTTTTCCATTCCAACATTAATTGCAAAATAGCATTGACATTTTGAACCGTGTTGCTTTGTTTTAAGAATAATGCACATTTCAACTGAAGGCATTAAGGTCCTGATGTCATAGTGAATTAGTCTCAGCCAGTCAAGGAAAGAGGAACAAAAGTTTGTTGATTTTGCACATATGTCTGGATGTAGGAATGTAAAACTAAATGATTCCAACTTGAAACCCCCAACATACCTCCAATGTTCAAGTTTCTGAGACTAGTTTGAGAGGCAGATGTAATGCTTATATGCTACAGCACCATGTTTTATCATGCAGCGCCCAAGAGCAGACTTACCCTCCTCATTGAATGCGTTTGACAAAGACTGTTTTTTTGTTTTTTAATGGAACTCTAGAAGAGACCGTTCACCGTCAAACCAGCCTTGTGTTGTCAGCATGACTGACATCTTTGAGGGGAGGAAAACATAACTAGTAGATAGTGAATAAACACTCTGTACCCAGTAATAAAAACTGAGATGATGTCTTTCTAAAATGTATCTGAATCACTTTACAAATGGACCCAATGGAAAGGTGGTTTGGTTAGCAGAACTGATTTGGTGACGTGAACGTACCCTTATACGCTGATCTTAGCGGACGTTAACGATGCCTGGCATTTAACATACTCACCCATCCTGTTTAAATAAAAAAAAAAAAAACACCAACCTAGTTTCTCTCAATCCACTTTAAGACATCCTTCTGGGCCAGGGTGTCGGTGGATATTGACAGAGTGTACCACCTTTACTTGCCTGGCAGGTTGTTGATGTAGCCACCATCCATAAGCAAGTTCCCATCTTTGGGGTCGCAGAGAGGCGGCAGGTACCCGGATAGGGTCATGCTCGCCCGAACATAGCGCCACAGAGAGCCTGGCACACCGGGGACGGAAGTAGGGAGGAGGAAGGGGGGAATAACATCTCAATTTTTGCTAAGAGATTCATGTTAGTGTCGATGCAGACCACAATCCCAACACCAGCAAGAGAGAAGACGATCCCTGCAAAGTTTGGGACTGTAGTTCTGCCCGCCTTTACACTCTGCTGTACACCAAAGCAAACCTCATTACCGTGCACAGACATCCATTGTGATTTGTGCGGTAGGTAAAAGGCAAATGGCAGCCATAGCAGAGGACCAAGGCTGTACAGATCTCCAAACTGTGTCACACCAATAGCACATTTACTTTTAAATCATGAAAGCAGCAATATCTGGAAAATGAAGGTTTGGTCTAAATCTTAACGCTGCAAAGAATTCAAAATAGTAGCCATTTTGTGACAAGTTTGAAGATTGTGCTAAAGAACAACCAGCCTGCCCAATTCTGCAGTACTGTTCAGTACTAGCAGGGAGCAGGAGGAGAGAGCTGCATGGGTTGGAAGGATAAAGAGCACAGCAGAGATGCGACAGGGTGTAACTGTGCGTAAGGTATTTGTCCATAATTGAGAAGAGATTTTGGAGGCTTTAAAACCATCTTTGCAGAGTTTTCTTTTTCTGTCTTAATGAAAGGTCATTCTCTATTTAATACACGTTACAAATTGGCAACAGCAGGGTCCAGAACACTTAATTCCAGATACTTGAACCCCCCCACCCCCCAAAAAAAAAAGATAATGCAAGAGACCTTGCACATTTATGAAAATGCAATGGAAACTAAATTGAACAGCGGGGGCTGTGTGTCCCGATTGCCGATTGGCCATTAGATTGAAGCATTTTTTATTGAGGTCATATGCACAGGTATTACTGTGCAGTACAAAACTATTGTTTTGTAGTTTTTTTTTTTTTTTTGGATGGCCTAAAATGCTCAGGATGGTACAAAGCTATTATAAATAAAATTAAAAAGGCTTGAAAATGTATGAAAGTTTCTAATTTTACCCAAATTTACCACAGCGGTGAGCTTGGTCACAGCGACATTATTGACGTTCAGTACTCATCATAGTCAATTGGTATTCATGAGCCCTGAGGAATTAGCGTGCTTCCTAGTTCTAAATCTGTTGCAAAAGTGAAACGGCTTGTCAAAAAAAAATAAATAAATACATTGTTACTGTACAAACTCCAAAGACTTGTGTTTTGGACTCCCTTAGAGTGAACGCCGCAGTCATGGTGCTCTCTCTATGCTCTGTGTACAATCGACTGTAGCATAGTAACCATCGTCATGGCTGAAACGTCAATACCCCACATTCCACATGGGTACCACGGAGGGATGGGAGTATATCTGTGACGCGGCGGCACATCTGATTCGAGCGTCTGCCTAACAGTTCTGAAGACTTGGGTTCAAATCCCGGCCCGTCTGAAGAGTTTCCATGTACTCCCTGTGCCTGAGTGGGTTTTCCCCGGGCACCCCGGTTTCCTCTCACATCCCTAAAAACATGCATGAATTGGACATTCTAAATTGCCTCTAAGTGTAATTGTGAGCGCGAATGCTTGTTTGTCTCCTTGTGCCCAGTGATTGGTTGGCAACCAGTTAAGGGTGAACCCAGCCTCCTCCCCGCAGATAGCTGGGACAGGTTCCAGCACTCCCGTGACCCTTGTGAGGATAAGTGGTTCAGAAAATGGATGGAAATATCTCTGACCCAGAAATACGTCTGCTTGCATATCGCCACAATGCTAGTATACAACAGCGGATTAATTCTTTGTAAACAGTAGTTTAAAATGACACATTGAAGCTACTGTATTTTTTGATACATTGTTCAGTCCAGATGGTCTGTTTTATCCAAGAGATGTTATATCAGTCTCCAATTTATTGAGGTTCCATTGTACATTTATTGAATAAACAAGACCCGAACTGGCATACAAATAGAACCAAGCAAAGACAGGAGAGGAGACAGGTTTAAAAAAAAAAAAAAAAAAAAAAAAAGAGTTACTCGAAGGTGTGACTCAAAATGTTGCATCAAGTAAAGATAGACTAAGAGAAGAAATGAAACAGTGGTAGTTTCTTAAACAAAAAAAGAAAACCTCCTCGTGAAGAAAGAAGACACATTTCAGCCCAACGACAGGCACAGTTATCCAAGCCAAAACAATATTGTTATGTAGACATGATCTAGGGCTGTACCTCGTCCTGAGGATGCCAAAGTAGTACACAAAACTGAATATAAAACTATAAACAAAAACTTATAACACAAAACTGTTGGCTTTCATTTAACCCAGACATGACACTGTACTATATGATAACTATGCTCAAATGTCAATGCAAATATCCAAAAATGTCAATGCAAATATCCAAAATAAAAGCGGCATTGTACGATGTACATAGCCTGTTAACCATCCATTTTCTGCAGCGCTTACCTTCACTAGGTTCATGGGTGGACTGGAGCCAATCCCATGTGATTTAGGACGAGAGGCAGGGTATACTGCGGATCGGTCACCAGCCAATCCCAGTGAGCACATAGTATTGACAAAATTATTTACACTCACAATTATTAGACAATTTGAAGTCTCGGGTGAGGAAGCCAGAATACCTGTAATAAAAACACACGCAACCACGCAAGAACATGCAAACGACCCACAGAAAGCCCGTGATCCCAACCCTTACCACAGAATACAAGGGAGCCACGCTAACCATTCGTACACTGGGTGCCTCAGCTTTTGAACAACCCAACTTTAAAAAAAATACAGCCATTACAGAATATGGGGAGGTTGGCACAGATTTAAAAGCTCTCAGCCAATATGACAAAACAGTGTAACACTCTCCTAGACACACTTTGTGTAGTTGTCTACAAAATCATGTGTGACAATGTGGGGCCAATTAAAATGTTTTATCTTCAATTGGGAGAAGGGCTAAATGATACGTGAAAACACGTGAAGGTTTTCTGTGATTGACTGGAAATGGGCAAAAAAAAAATTATAAAAATCCTGGAGGCCAGGCCTAAATCTTAGGATGAATTCATTTGAAGAAAAAAAATCTTTGTGAATTGAATTGTAAAAAGAAAACCCTTCACAGTAGAATATTGACTTATTGATTTAATTTCATGCCTTGTAAAAATGTAATACTGTATAATGATGCTCTTCACAGTAGCAGTAGCACTGCTGTCAGTGTCAGATGAGTACAGAAATAACGTAATGACACGAGTGATACTTTTCATCACAAAAGATGTGAGGATAAAAATGGTTCAAATGGTAAAATTAAATTACTATATTAAACGTAATGTTATTATCAATTACAGTATGTGTCAAATTGATTCATTTCTGATTTGATAATCCATAAAAGTTTGCCGTAGACTCCCACATGACTACTTACAGTAGCTACGTATAGCATTGGTTCGAGACAGCTCCCACGAAAGCCAATGTGGGGTTCGCAGCTCATGCACTGATGAGGTAAGACAGCGTTGACATTGACCATGGAGACTTTAAATGTACGTCGGGGTAATGTGTGTGCTTCAATTCGGTGCCAGACAGCATTGGGTCTTGTCCCCGATGTGTTGCTCCCTGCAACCAAGAAACCCTATGCGGCTGACTACTTGGGCAGCAGCAGATGGACAACGGATTGAAGTATTATAAGAAGCGAGGGGGAATGGGGATGCCTAAAAAAAACCTAAACCATTAATTCTGTTCACACACAGCAAAATGTGTGCGCTTACTTTAACTTTTAACAGAAAGGACTTTTTTAATTTTGACACGGGCAGTTTTGATTCACCAGCAGAGCGAACGTGGGCAAGATTCACTTTGTCACATTCCGTTTCAATTAGCCACTGGCGTGGTCGCGAATGGGCAGGGCGAACTTATCAGGGGTGTTCAGGCACTGAGGATTTTCCTGCTTAACTAATTCTACCTCTCATCTCTCAACAATTAAAAATCAATCCAAATATATTTTTCCTTCAACACACCAAAAGCGATCTTTAATAACAGAAAGATTATGTATTTATTTTTTTCTCCTCAAGCTACTTCAACACCCTTGAGTCTCTGGCACCCCCCAGAGGAGGCATGCTGCACACTTTGAAAATCACTGGGTCAGATAACATCTACTACATGGAAGCATCCACATTATTGATCCAAATTCAGAAATGAAATTTCAAAGGACACACACTGGAGGGCGAAAGCAGCAATATGATCACACACACACACACACACACACACACACACACACACACAGACACACACACACAATTAAGAGATTAGTTTTTTTTTCCCCCCAAAGGCAAATGTACTGTACATGTGAGAGCCAATTGAAGACAATGAACTGTCCTCCTGGCCATTACTTTCTGCAAGATGATACTCAGGTGGACACAATCTAAAAGACTCATCTATGAACATAGTCTTTCCTTCCAAACCATGGGCTCCCCAAGTCTAGCTGGTCAGGAGAGTGGGGTTAGTTAGGATCAGGAATGAATGGGGAGGGAGAGCGAGACGATAGCCGAGCCACTGTTTGTCGACTTTGAGGGTGAAGGAGGAGAATTTGATGTGCGGGTGTTTTTTAAGATCTGACCTGGGACATTGTTTACATAGCAACCGTCCACAAGCAAGTGGCCATCCTTGGGGTCGCAGAGGGGAGGTAAATAAGGGGTGTAGGAGGCGCTGGCTCTAACATACCGCCAGACGCAACCTGTCAGGAAATTGAGATGGAGGAGGAACACATCAAATATGGGTTGGACTCAAAGTAGCAGGTGGAAAAGAGAATGAGAAGACAGTGTGAAAGGAGAATACAGGAAGCTGCCATGGGCATGAATGAATGGCAACATGTTGATCAACCGTATTTACTTAAGGCTAAATAAAACACTAAGTGTTTTAACTAATTGATCACACAATAGCACAGTTACACTTTGACTTAGTGACTCTTAAAAGAGTAAAATGCAAACGGGGCCTACAATCAGTCCAATGCGTGTAACTGGATGCCATGTTAATTTAAAGTGTTTATAATGAATAATACTAGCCTTGTTAGCTAACAAGCAGAAAGAAAGAGAAAGGTGAGTACAGTAGTGTGTGAGAATGGTAATAGAAAAGAGTTAAGTACGGAGAGCAAAGCAAGAGAAAGTCCAACGTGTCATTAGGTACCATTGGGCCTTTCGCTTCAATCTTCAAACTAACGTGAAAAGAAAATTAACCAGAGAAGGCTGGGTTTCTTTTGAGTTTCAACACATCTACACCCCATTGCAGAACTTCAGCGGATGAAAGCTAAATATGAAATCTAGATTATGACACGAAGAGAAACCAACCCATCCCAAAATAAATAAATAACATTAAAAACGATAAATAAATACATTGAAAAGCCACTGGAAGCACTGTAATTCTACTACCCCAAGGGTAGGGACAGACATTAATATAATGACAGAAAGGACGAAATGAAGTACAATGAGTGAATGAAACATGCTGTGGTACCATTTTAGCGGGAAAAGGTTGGGATGGGGTGTTCTGGAACCTACATGCTGATATGGACATGGGAGAATTAAAAAGTATTGAGGGGAGTGAGCAAGTTATTCTTTTCCTGTTCCAAAAACTGGATAAGCAGCGATTGACTTTGGAACACAGCTTTTTAAAAACAATGACAAGATAGCCACTTTAATAATTGTGTTGATTAAGTTAAAAAAAAGGTAAGAAATTAAAATTTGAAATAACCAAGGAGATGAAATAGAAATGAAAGAAGCTGGTCAAATAAAACTGGAACAGTGAGGAGAGGGAAAGGATTTGCCTCAGCTGTTAATATACATGCCACAATACAATTTGTATTACAAAATTATGCATTATATTGTCCTGAAGCACTCTGGCCTTTAAACCCCTCACTTCCAGCATGTTTCAAGGTAAAAACAACTTTACAAAAATAGTTTCTGATACTCGTTAAAGAATACTCTAATTAAAAATATAGAACACCACTGTGATCATTTATACTATACTGGATTTGTGGGGTGAAGAGGGCAGAGAACCATAGTACTTTAGTCATTGTTAGTGATGATGCATATTAGCACATATAACCATACAAGCAGAGAAACATCTAAATATATTTTTTTTCCCCTGTCTGTCGAAAAATTCTTCAAAATCATTGGTTGTGGCACCCCTCAAACAGCATCATGGGAATTCCTGCATTATCTGTATGCATTTGATTCAATTTACATTTTTGTTTGGAGTGTGCCACAGTTACATATAAAGCTGAAAGCATGCCAGAGTCACACTAAGATTTTTTTATAGCAAGGACTTTGCAGCTTCAGTTGACTGTATAACACAGTTACAATAAATACTGTAGGTCTATGTTATTTTACCTCTGACTGGCTTATTCAATATGTGGAATAAGTACCGTACTTGTGAATGTATTTTTCATAAGATTTTTACGCTGAGTTTTTGACACTAGAGAAATCCAGCATGCTTTTTCCGCGGGCCTTTTTATTCAAAAAAAGGCATCTGCTGCCCGAAATTGCCTCAAGTTTGAAGCCAAAATACAAAGGAAGGACGCTCCATTGTCCTTCTCATTTAAACAGCTGTCACTTACCATCCTGGTGAACACGCATAGCAGATGCTGTGATATCTGTAGTGACGTTGAAATATGGCAGCCACAAATCCTGAGGACACAAATTTTTTACCCTCATCTTAAACGTACTAAAATCCAGTACACTGCAAATCACCTCAGCTTGCTTGTCCTGAAAAACTTTGTAGATGCTGGTGTTGAATGCCGAGCCGGAGAACATGGAGGTGATGGGATAGGTCAGGTCCAGGACTGTTTTGAATACAGAGTTCATGGCCTATTGAAAGAGCAAAAGACGGCACTTAAAAATCATATATATTTTTGACAACTACCACAAGAGTGGGATATTAACTACATGCTGCCAATAATCATAGACCACCCTTTTTTTGTCTTTCACTGCTATCAGGCAGAAAAAAAAAAGTTACAAAACTTTTCAGGAAACCAAAACAAACATGTTTGTTGAGCCAATAACGTTGCATCCTCAAAGAGGACAAACCATTTTCAACACTTTAGCATAGTCAGTCATTTGTACACATGTATAAAAAAGTATGCAAGTAAATAAAAATACATGGGGACTGACCAACAGTATCGTTACTGACCAAATTTGAACAAGGGAGGTTTGGGGCTGATGCCACCACTTCAAATAAATACTAACGTGCAAAAAAAAATGTTCACAAAATCAAAGAGTTATAAAAGTTGTGGCCCATGTTTACGGCCGACAGCGAAAGTGAACATGGTTAAACTAAAAGTGTGAAATGCATTCTGACAGGACACATATTATAAGAAAGAAGAAACGACTACAAATCCAATCATACAGAATGCCAGCGGGTTCCAATTTCTGAATAGCATTATAAATACGAGTACCACACCTTTGACCACTCTCTAGCTCTCTGCTTGGTTCTGACAGCACTTCTCTCCTCAGCGTACAGCGCACCAATAAACGAACCAATAGATGTTCCGCCAACAATGTCAATGGGAATCCCCGCTTCCTCCATAGCTTTAATGACACCCACGTGAGAACAACCTCTGCAAAAGACAAACACAGGACTGTCAAGATGTTGCAAATGTACAGGTAACACTATGCACATTCCGAGTCACTGCTCACCTTGCCCCACCTCCTCCCAGCACAAGGGCTATGCTGTTACCAGTCAGCTCTCGGGCCAGCCGAGAAAAATCACTGTGTCTATCAGCTGTTTTCTCAAAAACCTTTTCGTAAACGTCTCTCTGAAAAACACAGAAGAGGTATGGGAAAACTTTGCAGTAGCACCAGCTTCAGAAATAAAAAGTTGAATATGTGAGATACTGTATACTATAAGGTGTCTATTTGGTATCCCGAACCAGTTTGCTGGGGCTGCGTCTGGAAAAGACCCTACGAGGGCATTTCAGGTGAAGATGCCCTGAGCACCAGCTACGCATGTTAAGCCACTCAACTGTCCTGGAAGGACCAGGACTATCCTCTCTGTGAAGAAGTATGAGCTGTTTCAATGCACGGACTGCTGTGTTCTCCAGCATCTGCTCCAACTGGTGGCAAATACAAAAAGTTGAACAGGACATTTGCACAAGGAATATCACATGAAATGAAAATAAACTTTTTTCCACAGTATTCAAATTTTCTGGTATTCTGCTCTTCCTGTGACACAACCTCTCCTAAGGTAGGTTCCTGCTCTCCCAAGCCAACAATAAGGATGCAATCTGCCTGCCGAATGCAGCGCTGAGTCCATGGCGTCATACTGTTGTCTGTCTGGTACAAGACAATTCGATTGATGTCTTCCTGCTGGGCCAGCCAGCCAGAGAGGCGGTACTCATGGATGCTGGTGGATAGGAATAAAGGGTATCACTAGCTACTGTAACCACAAAGGCAACAGCAGAGGGAATAGTTCCAGTAAGAGTCAATGAGACTTATGGAATTATATAATTACAGTAATATTAACACAAGTTCAAATATGAGGCAAAATAAGATCTGACAGAGAAGATGCTGACCTGTCTAATGCAGATGCTCCAAGTCGTTCTCTGATTATGTCACTGGTCAATAGCAAAGTTGGCCCTTGAAGGTAGAAAAGTTAATTTTAAAAGTAAATATTATAAACCATCAAAATGATAATATTTTAGCGGGAGTTTGATCACTGAAATCATAAAGGCCTACCGATGGCACTGAGGGCATGGCTGAGCTCCAGGTTGAACGCATTGATTGGCACTTCATCACATACTGGTAATACAGCCACAGTAGAAAGGTTGCTGGCAGGGTTGGTTACATCAGCACTGGTGGTCATACTTGGAAGACTCAGGGTTGAGCCTGCACGTGACCCAAGCAAGAAATGTCAAAATCTAAATCTAAAGGGTTATTTACTGTGAACGTGTCAAATTGACATCCAATCACCACAATGTGCATCGTCACTATATTGTGTAGGAGACCTGAGAATGGTCCACGACCCTGCTGAAGGTTCCCCAGAATTTTCTGGCCCAATAAGTGGATCAACCTCGTCACCACCTGATAGCAAACAGTGACATTCAGAAACAGTTGAGTAAAACAACAACTACAAGTCAACTCCATTTGTACCTGAGGATATCTTCTTTTTATGTTGTTGAGTGTTCCCTCGGGCAGCTTGACCAGTTCAGTGTCTCTTACAGCATGCACAGTGGTTGCTCTGGGCTGTCTGGTCAATGCCTCCACCTTAACCATATGGACATTCAAGTATATAGATAGAATTTTGGGGCATAATAGTAATCATTATATTGCTATGGCTTCAAGCAAGTGCTCATCAGAAGTTTCATCGTGTTGTCACCAGCATTATTTTTAAAAGGTTACTGGCAACACGTGTCAGAATTAGCTCATTTTTTTACAATGCTTACAAAACTTCCTAATGTAAAATGACAAATGCAATGAAAAAACAAATCAGCAATTGTGAAAATGGTCCTCCATAGTTTGATTTCATGAATGGAAACAGGTATAGAGTGTGAACTATCATATAGAGAAACTGATCAGGATTAAAGTGTGTGTGTGTGTGGGGGGGGGGGGGGAGTCTACACACCCCAGTTCAAATGCCAGGTATTATTACTGTCCCATTTTTGAAGCTGCTTATCCTCACCAAGGCTGCAGGAGTGCTGAAACCTAACCCAACTAACTTTGGGTGAAAGGCAGAGTACACCCTGAACTGGTCACCAGTCAGTCACAGGTCACATACCAACACCATCACTGAGTGGCAATTGATCTCACGTTGACCGCACCAGTCAGGCATGTGTACCACTACAGCATCAGTTACTGTCAGGTATTTATATTTGCAAAAAATAAATAAATTAAAGAGACCTAAAGAAATCATTTTTAAAAAAAAAAATTCACTTTTAATGCGACGTATAAACTGTACAACTCAGTTGAACAACTAAATGAAATATTTTAATTGATAAAAAAAACTAAATAACTTGTGTAAATATGCAAAGCTTTAAACTAAAATGTTCATGCAGCACCTTCGATCAGTGTGACACATTCTGCAAAACCTGTCCAAATCTGTCAGATTGCGAGGGCATCTCCTATCCACAGCCCTCTTCAAATCATCCCCTACCCTCAGTTGTTGATTTTTACTTTCCCTCACTCAAAGATGTCAGTTAGATGTCACAATAGTGGAAAAAGACTTCATAATTACTCATTTTGAAATTAGCAAAGAGCTGGCATTTGAACAGCTCCATGCAAACTTTTTATATCCACTGTATAGCAACCAAAGCTTCACTATGAGGAAACTGAAGTCTCACCACTCCTATGAGGTCTCCTCTTCCGTATTCCCCTACAAGCTCTTTCTTGCCATTTGCCTTCCGGATGACTGAACGCAGACGTCCGTTCAGAACAATATATGTGCAGTCTGACCGATCATCTTGTCTGAATGTTTGTAGGCAAAAGAAATACTGTATTACATGATATCTTATATTAATTATGATGGGGGGAGGGGACTTGACAGTAATGCATGCAAACCAGTAAAAGATGGACAAAAGTACCTGTAGAGGGCTCTACCTGCTTCCACAGCCATCCAGTCAATAGCAAAGTCCATCTGTCTGACAAATGGTGACATCCGGATGGCCACAGTGTGTGCTGCACTCAACACCACACTGGGCTGCTCCCTCATAATCCTGTGAAATAGAGCCACATAAAATATGGTTGTCATGGAAATCGAAAGCTTTAAATTATGGGTCAGTTCAAGTTTTTAATAATGCTTCATAGAACTCTTATGTACTGTTGCAGTATTTAGTGGACATTAGTGCTTCCTTGTTAAGATTTGGACAGGCACAATACTTTCAGGACAGCAAGTAGTTTTCAAAGGAGGCCTACTCAAAAATACTCACTCATAGAAATCCGATTTTGATATCTTGAGGTAAGTACAGTCTCGAATGGCCTTAATGGTGAAAATGAGAGGCTCGCCAGTAAGCACAGCGAGCTGTCCCACCATCTCTCCTGGGTGGGTCACAAACAGGCAGACAGCTTCTTGCTTATTTATCATCCGCTGATAGACATGCAGGCAACCAGACAGAACAAAGTGCAGACTCACATCCTTGGAAAGTGAACAGAGGGAGGGAAAAAACAAGCAAGCATCATATGATTTAATTTTGTCTACTTGTCATTACTGTTATTAGTATTTTGCAATTTTGCTTTCTAAACGAAAGACAGACTCCATCATTTGCATGATGATACTTACCTGGTCTCCCTGTCTGGCCAAGACAGCTCCAGCTTTAGCATGATGTAAGGTAACTTTTCCATTTAACAGAGAGGGGTCCTAGGACCAAAAGAACAATGTCAAAAAGTATTTGTAAAAATGAGAAGAAATAAGCAACACTATCAGATTTATTCATGAGTCTAAAAAAAAAAAATCCAACAGTCTGGGCTTAGAAAGTGAAGCATTAGCTACTCACTTTGAAACATATTTGTTTCTTCAAACTGATAAATCACAAATGGAATGGGTTTTAGTTGAATGTGTTTGTCATGAAGCTCTTCTGTGTGGGTGTGGGTCCTTTTCAAAACATAGAAATGTCCAGTACAATTTCTCTACAGGGGGCCTCCTGATGTACCTACTTTTAGCATGAGAATCCGTAAACAGATGCCACAGGCTAATTTATGCTCATTCATGCAGTCAGTGACTTGTCATTTCTCAGTCAATAAAATAAGCTTTTAATTTGTCAGTATATCAGGTGGAATTTACAAAATCACATTGCAAAACAATACCTTTTCCCCATTTCCAATAGGTTTGTTTTGACCGTAGATATGAAAAATTGACAGTCCCCTGAAAAATGCCCAGTTTTGCACGAGCATGATTTAAAAAAAAATTACCCTGAGCTAAGGAAAGTATTTGTTATTACCATTCCAGGAATTCAATGCAAAATAGCGACTTTAACAGATATATACCTCAATCCTCATAAGCTTTAGGACCTCTTTCTGAGCTTCCTCAAACAACGCTGAACTGGATCGACAGGTTATAGTTGTGAAAATATTGTCCACTCCTGTCTCTTCCTCTGGATAAAGGTATATCCCTGAAGGAACCTCATCCACAGTCACCTTCCTCTCTCGCTGGTCCTGTGAGATTGACTGTCAATGATGCACACAATGTTTCATTAGCCTCAATTGATAAATTATTGACAGTAATGGGCAGTGAGGGAATCTAACTTGTGACATCTAGTTTGTTTTTAAATCACTTGCACAGTAACAACAGAGTCAAATTTGGTGATGCAGAATAATTAAAACTAAAAATGTATCATTGGTTAAACAGTGTACAGTATATCGCACTGACCCGAGTAAAATTGGGTGGGGTGTTGCCATCTTCTGCAGACACAGATATCCGTCCTCTTTCATATGCCATGTCAAAGTCTGATCTCAGACCTTTCTGTATAGCTGCATAGACAGACATACATTAGACATTTTAGTCCAGTGTGAAGAGATGTCCAAGCAGGATTTGGCTACAGGCTAATAAATATGGTATAAAAAGTTAATACAGCCTGTTCAAAAACTGATACCTTATCTGCACACTGCAGCTTGTTGAAGACATCCTTATTACACCACTCACTGTACATCTCATCCACAAGAAACTCTATTTGTTACAGGCTGGGCGATACAGCCAGATAAAAATGTGGAAATTTTGCATTTTACAAAGATTACAATTTTTTAACAACCTACAAAAAAAATATAAATGTCTATTGCTTCCTGGGACATTTATTTTTACACCCAATGTTTCATAACAACAGCTTTTTATTTTTAAAGTGCTTCATACATCATCTACAAAACATTCCACAACAATATTATATGGCAGTATTTATCAAACAATTAATATAATTGTGTATAATGTACATTTTTTCAAAAAAATCTTCAAAAGTCAAGTGTGTATTATACATTGATATATTAGTAGTAAAGATTAGAAAATTATTTCACACTGAAATGACGTATAAGCAGATATCTGTTTTACAACATCCATTAATGAGTTTTAAACTTTTTATAATAAACTTTTAAACCAAACACTAGGGTGTCACACAATATTATACAAAGTACATTAATCCATCCATTTTCTGAGCCGCCTATCCTCACAAGGGTCGCAGAAGTGGTGGAGCCTATCCGAGCTATCTTCTTGGCAAGAGGCAGGGTACAGCTTGGATTGTATGTCCTGCTTTATATTATTTATCAAACCATAAAAAGATAGATAAATAGATGGAAAAAAACAGGTTTCCAAAGTATCAGGATGTGGGAGTGAGATAGTATTTTAAAAGATCACTCTCTTGTTCGGGAGACGTTTTTATGTGTGTAACTGTGTGTAAACTGACTGGACAAAATCTCTTGGTATCCTGAGCATTTAGAGATTCTGTCACTGGAATTTGGGAGCTAATATTAATTATATTTCCAAATTTTTGGGAAATTCCTGTTCTACCATGAGTATGCATCAGTGTACAAATCAAGATTCATAAAGACGTGAATAATGCAGTTTCATGTGAATGAACTTGACTGGCCTCTATAATCCTGACACTATAGAACACTTTTAGATAAATTAGGTCAGCGACTGAGAGCCAAACCTTCTTGTCCAACATCCGTGTGTAACCACATAATTGTGCTTCTGGTAAAATGGTTACAAATTCGCATAAACGCATTTGTAGACCTTGTGGAAACCCTTTACAAAAGTGTCTAAAATGTTATAATTGCAAAGGTTGGACCGATGACATATTATACACTATGGATTAAAAATTGGATGTCACTTAAATTCATATCTGAGTCAAAGCAGGTAAGTGAAATTTTTTGGTAACGGTGTATGTGTGCCTTGGCTTAAAAAAATGTAGCGCTGGTAGATATGTTGGATGGATGGATATACCGTCTTGGTTGATAAATTTCTTGCTAAATAGTAATCCCATATCCCTTAAATATAGTGTGTGTATATATATATAGTAATTGAATTTAAAAAAAAGCATTATATGAAACGGAATTTATGTGTTATGTAGACAACTTGTAAAAACCTTTCCACTCACGCACATTGTGTCTGAAGAATTTCACAGTAAATGAAACACAACAAAGAAAAACACCTCACCAGCAATATCCACAGGCATGGAGATGGTCCTACTCAGAGTAACTCCATCCTTTGCTTGATCTGCTATTATACACACCAAAAATGACAAATGAACAGGCCATCAAGATTTAATGTTGAAAAAAGAAAAAAAAAACACACTTAAACCAGAAATATGTAACTGACTTTCTCAATTTCGCATGCTGGTATGTCTTGAAATACAATTCAAAGCCTTCAAGTCTCATTTCCTTACCAGTCAAATCACCTTTTATTGCAGCTTCGCGTTGCTCCTCAGGCACTGTCAGGCTGCCAAAGCGCTTGCCGTGGCGGATGGGACTGGCACGGGTCGGGTGAGGAGATGGAGGGGGCTGACGTGACGGATGCAATTCCTGTAATAGTGAGTACGTGAGTTGAGTGATTCAAGACAGAGGAAAGAGGTAAGTTAGACCTCTAGTAAATATGTACAGGGCTGGTGGGTGTGTTATAAACTCACATGGCTGAAGAGCTCGTTTGTTAGGCCCAAGTAGTTGTGCAAGGCTAAAACTGTTACTCTCTGAAGACGAACCATGATAATCTGAAAGAGGGGAGCTTGATGGGTAAAAGAATCCAAACCACAACTGGTGTTTGAAGTCATACATTGAAAGGACCCAAACTCGATCCATAAAAAAAAAAAACGGAAAAACGTGGCACGATGCTTAGCTAATTAAACATACTGTGAAAGGAATTAAAACATCAATCCAGAAAGAATAAACTTCTCACCTGTACTACCCGCACCAAGCTCTCAGGGTACTTGTCAAATATAGACAAGAAGGCCTCTACTGGTAAACGAAGAACAGTGGAAACCTCAGCAGCCCGTGCCGACACTGTCCTGTAAGGTTTCTGGTGGCCCTGGAGAGATAGGAAACAGAATTATTTTAGATGTGCTTAAAAAGAGGTTGACTATCGTTCATTTTAAATAATCAGATTATAGGATTAATGTAGGTATGTAATTAAAAGATAAATATGACAGTATGGCAGAATTGATTGATGAATTCTGCCATTTTTGGAAAGAATTTAAAGCCGGAGGAAGCTAATCTGCTACTTGTTTTTTGCCACAACTTTTACGAATGATCGAGTCAGTATTTCTGCCCTTGCATGTCAGAAACATGGCAGCAACAAACCGTAATGACATCCAGAATGCTAAGGAGGCTGTGGACACTGTCTCCAGGGAAAACCTCCTTCACCACACTTTCTTTGCCATCCTGGGAGAAAAGAGTCAGGAGAGGAGACCACAGCAGCACATTGAATTGCAAAATTCTTAAATTATGAGCTCAAAGCCAAGCAAACAAGAGCAACAACCCTGTAGCCTTCTGTAAAATTTTTCCCATCCCATTCCTGTGACAATCTACCCCAGGGGTGCCCAGACTCGCCGCAACTGCTGTAGAGAAAGCAATAGAGAGACCGTAAATTGAAGGCTAATCTGCGAGAACACGCCTTTATGCGCGTGCGATCGACATATCTGCCACAGTTGAATCAAGTGACGAGATGGATGATGGGCTTTTTTTTTTGTTTTGTTTTTTTGGCACGCCATCACGCAATCGACCAAAACTGCCTCACGATGACACATTGAGCCCCCCGATCTACCCGAACATAAGAGTGCCTAAAAGTAAGGAAAGGAGTACATTGAGATGCGACGTAGGGAAAAGGTAGAGGTGGCAAAGGCTAAACAAGAGGCATATGAAGACATGTACACCAGGTTGGACACAAAAGAAGGAGAAAAGGATCTCTACAGGTTGGCCAGACAGAGGGATAGAGATGGGAAGGATGTGCAGCAGGTTAGGCTGATTAAGGATAGAGATGGAAATGTGTTGACTGGTGCCGGTAGTGTGCTAAATAGATGGAAAGAATACTTTGAGAAGTTGATGAATGAAGAAAATGAGAGAGAAGGAAGAGTTGAAGAGGAAAGTGTGAAGGACCAGGAAGTGGCAATGATTACTAAGGGGGGAGTCAGAAAGGCACTACAAAGGATGAAAAATGGAAAGGCAGTTGGTCCTGATGATATACCAGTGGAGGTATGGAAGCAATTTGGAGAGATGGCTGTGGAGTTTTTGACCAACTTATTCAACAGAATACTACCGGCGAAAAGATGCCTGAAGAATGGAGGAAAAGTGTTCTGGTTCCCATTTTTAAGAACAAAGGGGATGTTCAGAGCTGTGGGAACTATAGAGGAATAAAGTTGATGAGCCACACAATGATGTTATGGGAAAGAGTAGTGGAGGCTAGACTCAGGACAGAAGTAAGTATCTGCGAGCAACAGTATGGTTTCATGCCTAGAAAGAGTACCACAGATGCATTATTTGCCTTGAGGATGCTCGTGGAAAAGTACAGAGAAGGTCAGAAGGAGCTACATTGTGTCTTTGTGGATCTAGAGAAAGCCTATGACAGAGTACCAAGAGAGGAACTGTGGTACTGCATGCGTAGGTCTGGTGTGGCAGAGAAGTATGTTAAAATAGTACAGGACATGTATGATGGCAGCAGAACAATGGTGAGGTGTGCCTTAGCTGTGACAGAGGAATTTAAGGTGGAGGTGGGACTGCATCAGGGATCAGCTCTGAGCCCCTTCCTGTTTGCAGTGGTAATGGATAGGCTGACAGATGAGGTTAGACTGGAATCCCCTTGGACCATGATGTTCGCAGATGATATTGTGATATGCAGTGAAAGCAGGGAGCATGCAGAGGAACAATTGGAAAGATGGAGACATGCACTGGAAAGGAGAGGAATGAAGATTAGCCGAAGTAAAACAGAATATATGTGCGTGAATGAGAAAAGTGGAGGGGGAAGAGTGAGGCTACAGGGAGAAGAGATAGCGAGGGTGGACGACTTCAAATATTTAGGGTCAACAATCCAGAGCAATGGTGAGTGTGGTAAGGAAGTGAAGAAACGGGTCCAAGCAGGTTGGAACAGCTAGCGAAAGGTGTCTGGTGTGTTATGTGACAGAAGAGTCTCTGCTAGAATGAAGGGCAAAGTTTACAAAACAGTGGTGAGGCCGGCCATGATGTACGGATTAGACACGGTGGCACTGAAGAAACAACAGGAAGCAGAAATGGAGGTGGCAGAAATGAAGATGTTGAGGTTCTCGCTCGGAGTGAGCAAGTTGGATAGGATTAGAAATGAGCTCATTAGAGGGACAGCCAAAGTTGGATGTTTTGCTGACAAGGTTCGAGAGAGCAGACTTCGATGGTTTGGACATGTTCAGAGGCGAGAGCGTGAGTATATTGGTGGAAGGGTGCTGAGAATGGAGCTGCCAGGCAAAAGAGCGAGAAGAAGACCAAAGAGAAGGTTTATGGATGTGGTGAGGGAAGACATGAGGCCAGTTGGGGTTAGAGAGAAAGATGCAAGAGATAGGCTAAGATGGCAAAAGATGACACGCTGTGGTGACCCCTAACGGGACAAGCCAAAAGGAAAAGAAGAAGTACTGAATACTAGCTGAAAAGATCGATGGATTCCGTAAAAGGTCAACGTGTCGCCGAACACACTTCCGCGTTAACAAGCCGTCAAAAATTCCTGATGAGAACAGATACAGCAACAAAATATTCATATGTGTCCAGACTGCTATACACTTTCAAAAATTTCCATGTAAACAACACAACTTACTCACCAGATCCAGTTGTCCAAGACAAGCGGAAGCGAATCAATAGCCCAATTTCTTATTGGCGAAAACATCGATTTCGGCATTAAATACGGGTCTTATATGCAGGGTTTATCTAATTTTTCCACATACCTTCGTTTATTTTCCCCTTCTAAATGTCTCACAGTATCGCCAGGACTCTGGGCATCGTGCTACAAGATATATTTCCGTGTCGTCTCCAACCGACTTAGCATTGAGCAATGCTAAGCTTGACCGGCAATATGGCAAGGTAAACAAAAGTCGCATCATTTTTTGACGTAGGTGAACGAGCTCTATAGGAGGCAACATAACATTAACCTTAAAACTGTTTGGGAGAATTATCATCATCAATTTACTCACCCCCAAAAGTCCGTAGCTCGAGAGAGGCTGTCTGCTTGAAAAATAGATCTTGGGGTAAAAATGTCTGGGCACCCCTGCTTTACATATTAGATACAACTTCTGTAAAATTTGCCTACCGTTCCAGTAAGGCACAATTCTAGTTTTCCATCTTGAACCACGTAGATGCTGCTGTCCGGCTGGCCCGGCCTGAAGACATACTCCCCTTGTTGGAACTGTACAAATACCATATGCTTACAGAGCTCTAGAAAGAGCGGCTTCTCAAAGTGGCCCAGTACACTGTCAACAAAAAACAAAGTGTTAACAGTTCACTTGAGGAGTCATCATATGCAAATCAGCTATCTGATTGTTTTTAACCTACCGGACATTTTTAAGCATATAAAGCACCTCAGACGGAAGGTGAGAGTTGGCCACGTCAAACTCAGTAAGGTCTGCCTCCAGTACGGAGGGAGGAGGCTCCTTGGCCTGCAATGTAGGCACTTCCTTCTTAAACCGGAGGATCCTGCAAATGGAGATCGTTTGCGATAAAGTGTCAGAAAAGCGATGGTTGGATTTATGGGATGAAGTATTTTGGTACTTTTTGGCAATGTTTAGCATCTTCTGCTTCTTTTTCAGGCGTGGTCGAGAGGAGGAGGAGGTACCCACTAGTGAGGAGGTAGACTGGGAGACCTTGCAAGAAATGACAGTAATGTGAAAGGGAATTAGAAACAGAATTCCTGAGACTGAACTCCTGAGAGCAAACTTACTTTACGCATGATCTTCCGTCCATAGAACATGACTTTGTCCCTCTTACGAAAGCGATACTTGGGAGCCTCCTGTGCTTCTAAGTCTGTCAACAACAACAAACCATCTTAGAATGCAGAACTATACAAGCTGTGACTTTGTGTAATTATTTCATAAGTGCAAATAAGAATAGCATCACAAGCAACCACTGACTTCGAAGGTGGATCCGCCGTAGGATGAAGAAAATGAGGATGGCGATGAGGATTATGGCAACGCCAGCACCAATTACAATCCCCATCATCTGGGAAAAAAAAAAAAAAAAAAAAACACCAATTAGCTGTATTATGACATACTCCACTGAGAGGCCCCGTAGCTCAGTGGTTAGAGCACTGGTGTGGAAAACCAGGGGTTGTGGGTTCGTATCCCACTGGGGCCCCCACTCCCTGAGAAGGGTTGCGTCAGGAAGGGCATCCGGCGTAAAAATTGTGCCAAACATATGTGCGTTCATCTGAGATGACACGCTGTGGCGACCCCGAAAGGGACAAGCCGAAAGAAGAAGGATGACATACTCCACTGAATGACAACAACAACAACAAAAACATTGTATCTCATCAATGTACTGTTTAAAAACTGGACACATTTAAAAAAAAAAAAAAGGCGAATTAAAAAAAAAAAACTCTTCACAGCACTCACCATGCTGGTCTGGAGTTCTTCCTCCACAAATGTCTTGATATCTTTAAACTTGTCCTAATTGTAAACAGTGAAGTGACATGTTATGTTAATCAAGGAACTGTATCACCTCACTAGTGCAGTGCTTGGGTCTCTACTTCATTTACAGCAAAATTCTATCGATCAATCAAAAGCCTTCATTGTCAATATAGGACTGCGCATAGAACGAGTTAACGAGCGCTACTCCACAAGGTGCTTGTACCAATATAAAGAAAATAGAAATATATCTTATATTTTACTTTCAAATTCAGGTTGTTGTTTTTGTTTTTTTTGTGGGCAACGCAGAATGTCAATCAGAGGGAACGTTGTTTGGAACGTAATATTAGCTGTATGGTGCCCCACTAAACGTGCAATATGAATTACAGTTGTCCATGCATTCCTGAGTTGCAGACATTTTTCTGCCGAGAGGTCTAATATCATTTGAAATTTCAGGAGCTTGTCTACAACAGTCGCAAAGATCTCAATCCCCACCACCACCCCACCCCCCCCCCACCACAGTGGTGTCAACATAAACGTGTGATCTCACTGAGACAACAATCAGAGGAATTGAGGGCAGCCTTGACCAAATATGGACAAAGAAGAGGTTACAAAATCGGGTCAAACTGAAGTTGCTCTCAGAGCGGCCTTTTCTGGACACTCGTATGACAAAATCATGGTGCATTTTTTTAAATGAAAAATTACATATTCCTAGTGACTCCATGTTAGAGAGTCACTCTTTGTACATCTAAATAGGTAAAATATGGGGCCCTCAAAAATGTTATACTTCTGCATCATCTTTGACAAAACAAACAAAAAAAGGAATAAAAACCTTTACAATGCCAATGACCTCCCCATTTTTCCAGAGCTGCTGCATGCCAAACCAACCTCTGGGCCATTTGTTTGGACCTCTTGTTCCGAGGTACTCTGTCCCATTGTAACAGTGTTTCTTCATAAAGGTGATCCATAAAATGCTGCTGGAATAAAAGCAAGAGAAACATTATTGTTACAATATAGATATAGTACATTGGTGATCTTCAATACAGGATAAGTCAAAATGCAAGCACAATGGGGCTCAAAAGCACATCATTTTAGTCTCCATAAAAAAGGGCCTCTCAAAGGTGCCACAAAAGCAACCTCAAAGCCCGATGTGTGGTTTTGCATTTTGTCACAGGATGTCACATGACGTTAGCTCGGAGAGCATCTAAATAATAAACTCTTGTATGATAACGCATATTCAACTCATCCACAATGACTATCCAATTTCACTTGCTTAAATGCTACATCACGTGTCATCAAAGCATGGATAGTTTAATTTGGATTTTACATAGTTTTATGGTGGTCGCAAGGTGAAATAGTAGCAAACATGACTGCTTCACAGTCAGGAAATCCAGTTTCAAATGTCTGTTGCAAAAGAGCTTTGTGAGAGATTTTACACCAGCTTCTTCAAAAACCTTTTTCAAAAGCATTCATTTTACTTGAAATTTTGACCTTCTTTTGGGAGAGAGGGCATCATGTTCGGTTTATTACAGCGTTTAAATTACCCAAAGTTTGATTTAAAAACACTGTTTCTATGGAGTCAAATCAAAATTAGGGAATTTTTAAGAGGGAAATTCAAACAAATCGGTAGTCCTTTCTAGAACATAATCTTTACCCTAAGAGGTTCCAGTGCATTTCCTTTGTGCAATTAAATAATAAGAGAACACATGAACATCAATAAACAACAGTATGGACAAGCAAGGAAAAAAAAAAAGACTAGTATAGTTGAATAAGATCTTAGAGAAATGGTCTGACAAGTTTGACTGCCTTTCAGATTGCTGTAACAAAAATCTCATCTCTGGTTCAAAGCCTGCAATGAAAGCAAGTGACAGAGTCAAATGATTGCAATCTGCAGCAACAGGAACCAGAGTCCGAGCCAAACCTTTTGAACAGTCTACACCTCCTTGAAACTCAAGCACCTTTCTAGATAACATATGCAGATGATGGCGCCCCTTCCCTAGGGTTGGTCTTCTTATTGGTGTTGTGAAAAAATGTTTGTCCCCTTCCTAATTTCTCAAGTTGTTACATGTTTGTCAGACATAAATGTTTGCCATCATCAGACATATCTAAATATTAGTCAAAGACAACACGTAAACACAAAACGCAGTTGTTAAATTAAGGTTTTTATTGTTAAGGGAGAAGAAAATCCAAACCTACATGGCTCTGTCCGAAAAAGTGATTGCCCTCTAAACCCAATAAGGGTTGGGTCACCCTTAGCGCAGCAACCCCAATAAAGCATTTGCAATATCTTGCAATGTGCAATTATGAACCGCTCATCTTGGCAGAATTGTTGTAATTCAGCCACATTGGAGCATTACCGAGCATGAACCGACCGCCTTTTGAATCACTGCCAGTACTTGATGTTTACATGGACATTTGAATTCAACAGCCCCAGACCATCACACAACAACCAACATATTTTACTGTTAACATTGTGTTGTTTTTCTGAAATCCAGTGTTGGTTTTACGCCAGGAGTAATGTGACACACACACCTTCCAAAAAGTTCTTATTTTGTCTCGTCAGACCACAGAGTATTTTCTCAAAGGTCTTGGTGATCATCAAGATGTCTTCTGGCAAGATTGAGACGGGCCTTAATGTTGTTTTCACTGGGAGTGGTTTTCATCTTGTAACTCTGCCATGCTCACCATTTTTGTAGGTATGTTTTTTATAGTGGTGTCATGAACACTGATATTAACTAAGTTAATTAAGCCTTGTAGTTATTTGGATGTTGTTGTGGGGTCTTTTGTGACCTCTTGGATCAGTCGTCGTTGCACTCTTGGGGTAATTTTGCCAGCGTTCATCTCTGAATATGTTTGTACCCTTTGTGGATAATGGCTCTCACTGTGGTTTGCTGGAGTTCTAAAGCTTTAGAAATGGGCTCATAACCTTCCTCACATTGGTTTATATTGTTTAGCTTGCTTCTCATTAGTTCCTGAATTTCATTATATTCCTGCACGATGTCAAGATTTTCAGGCTCTTTCGGTCTATTCACTTTGTCAGGCAGGTCCTATTGAAGAGGTTTCTTGATTGAGAAAAGCTGTGGCACTATCAGTCTTCGGTGTGACTAGAGAAATCAAACTCTGGTATGATAAACCAGTTATATTTTAACAGGGGGAGGGGCAAATACTTCTTCATACAAGGCCATGTAGGTTTGGATTTTTTTCCCCTCCCTTTATAAAAATGTTCACTTAAAAACTGCATTCCTTTGTTATGTCTTTGACATATTTAAATTTGTTTAATGATCAGGAAGGCAGAAAAAATTTTCATAAAACCGCAATATGAAACCTCTACTGAAGCTAAAGCTTCGGCGCCAACCATACAGAGACCATATCCAATATAAAAAAAAAACTGATTGAAATGTTTTATATACTCTAGTGTATATAGTATGATGTGGGGCGGGACGCTGGACGACTGGTTAGCATATCTACCTCAAGGTTCGGAGGATTCTGGGCTAGAATCCAGCCTCCCCTGTGGGGAGTTTGCATGTCCTCCACATGCCTGTATGGGTTTTGACCGGGTACTCTGGTTTACTCACATATTCCAGGTACATGGTAGTTTATTAAAGACTCTAAATTGCCTGTAGATGTGAACGTTAGTCTGAATTGTTGTTTGTCTTGGTGTGCCCTATGATTGGCTGGGGACCATTTCAGGATATACCTCGCCTCTTGCAAAGATTCAGCCGGGATTGGCCCCAGCACGCCCGTAACCCTAATGAGGATAAGTGGGATGGAAAACATATGGATAGTTTACTCTGCTGGACTTTTTTGTTTGTTTGGTTTGAAATCAAGTTGCTCAAAACAATATTGATGTACAGTCGATTTTCCGGAGATCACCCAAAAACATCTTAACCTCGGCCAGTGCTTTATAAAGATATTATAACATTATCATAAGACAATTACATACTTATTCATCCAGCCTGCAACATACCAACCCGATTTAGCTGACACAGGGATACGTGGTGTAGATGAGAGTCCATGGGACAATAGAACATGTGTCTCTGGAAAAATACGCCGGGGCATGCAATTGGTATAGTCATTGTGAACTGACTGTTTTCACACAAACGACTCATCTGATAGTCAGCAATCGTGTCTTATTGTTCAAACTCAGCCAAGGGTTAGTGCATCTGCCGTGATCACATTATAAGATGTTTAATGAGCTCGATTGTAGCATGCATCACCTCCAAACTGGTATCTTAATATGGAATTTCAATTTTGTACAGATGTGAACTAATTTTATTAATTTTCAGAGGAACACCAAATGCTAAAATGGTTGTAATTGTCTCCCTCTTGTACTTGCATGTACTCAAAATGAAGCAGCAACGCAGGCTGGCGTCAGCAGCATGATGAGTCTCATACACTCCCTGTTAGTCTTCATCATCAGCAAATGGTTGAATGTTACTAAACTGATGTACAAAGATCAGAGATGATCTATACATCGATGAAGTAGTGAAAGGCTGGGGGGAGCATCGTGTTGCATGAAATATGACGCAGTAACAAAACAACCCCCCAGACAGGCTGCTGCTGCAATAGAGTGAGAGAGGAAGCTTCATCTGTCAGCCATTATCCCTAAAACAAGAAGCTTCAGCTTTCAAGGTGGCAGAGCTCTTCTAGTTAGTATACCTATTATAGTTGTGTGCCCTTTTGACTAGAAATTGGAATTCAGCAGCAAAATCTAGCTGACCTTGCACTTAATGCAAACAACAGAAGTCAGTTAATGGAAATCAATAGCAGCTATTGTCTGCAATTACAGATTTGGGAGAGTTGAGCATTCAATTTCCAAAGTGTACGTTCTATTGCGCCAATTGCCTGCGCAAACATGTTTTTCTTTTTGGCTTGAATGAGAAGGTGTGTGACTCTGCACCAAAATTGCTTTCACACAGGTAAGGATCAATCCAGGCATTAATGATTAACGTCTTCCTTCACATGTACATGTGTGTTGAAGACACGAGCTTGTTGCCCAACAGAGAACGAGACAAGTGGCAGTCTCTTGCCTTCAGGCTGTGCCTCCCTCCACCAAACTCAATATCTATTGTTCTCTACGAACAAAGCTAGCGTTGACAACACTGTACAGAGAAGATGCAAACACAAACATGCCTTTGTAACGGGATGCACATTTGTAATTTGATTTGAAATGTAGGATTAGCAAATCAGATTACGTTTGGGCCAACATGCGATTGGGTTTTAGATGCGACACGCCACACCCCCAGGGAAAACTTGTCCAAACAGGACATGGCATTGAGTTCACTGAAAGAGATGTCACAGCTAAGTGATTTTATGGTATGTAGTAAATATGAGCGTTTTGTACAGCACTGGCAATGTTAACATGTCAGGTGTTAGCGCATGTTTTCCCCTCGTAGCCAAAATAGTTTTGTATAACATGCACCACCTGAGGTGTTGCCTTACTGACCTCAGAGAAATGAATTGACTGATAGTGTTTTAAGTTCTGAGGGTATTGTCCAAAATAACAAATACAATCCATGGAACACACGTGAACGCAAACAAACATCGGTGCTATATTTAGTCCGTGGAAATTAGCAACATTGGCTCGTTATTACCCCTCCCTGAAAACCACTAAGTGACAGATGGATGTGTGTGAATGTGGAACATACAGTACAGAGGGAGACAAATTATTGAAATGCTAGTGCTTCTCGTTGTATTGCTATGTGGGAAAATCGAGACCCTGACAAACATCTTGGCGACGTTTAGAGCAGGGGGCACTTGGCTGCCTGTCCCACTGGTAACGTCATCCCTGATAGCTAACACAAAAACATAAGCTAGCGGTCGCCGTCCGCTTTTGTGATAGCCACCCACTAATAACTCTAGACTTGCATATGTTATCAAGAAGAGCGATACACTTGGGTTGCCTAATTGTTACAATTCCCTCTGAAAGACATTAGATACTCAGAACGATAACACCCTCGTTACTCACACTGACAAGGCTGAGATGTACTTTGCACCACTCGCTTCTCCTCAGGGTCAACTCGATCAGTACAACGACTCGGGTAATGTCTATACAACCCGTACACATTTAAATTAAAAAGCATTTATGACAAGTTAGGACGGAACAATTACCTGGGCTGAGGGACTCCAGATTTTCCATCAATGACGGTCAAATAACCAAATACTACTCGCGTTAGATAAACTCCTTTATTTTCTGCAAGCCGCTAAACCAATCAAAAATAAAGGCTGTAACAATGAACCAATCATTGCGCTTATGCGGGCCAGGGGCTGAACGTCGGCCTATTCCGATGTAAATATAGTCTCGTTGTCCAATGAATATAGAGGTACACAATTTGTCCATACGTAATTGGATGTCATGAGGACTGACAGCCTTCGTGTCCTACCCCACGCGGTAGAGCTCGCGACGATGGCAAAGTACTGTACTACATTTAAAGCGCACATATTTTGGCTATTTAGAACCAAAAGAGACTTCAGTAAAGGCACGGAAGAGCATTTCAAATAAAGAATGAAAGTCTGAAGTCAATGGGTCGCAAATTGATGTTATGTCACCAAATATCAACTAGTGACTGGCTGTTCCGATACTTTTGTTCACTTGAAAAGTGGGTAACTTCGAGCAAAAGATGCACTGTCTTCGGTTGTTTAACATGTCTAGATGTGAATATTTTGAAATAAAAGTTGAAATTCTGAACTTTTGACCCAGATCATCTTTTGATCTGAAACCCAAATATCTTCAAGTATACAACAAAAACAAAGGAATCGACCTTGTCATTCTAATACTTTTAGAGGGGAGTTCATGCAAAAATAAAATTATTAATTAAATTGGAAGATGTCCGAACATGAGCTCAATCATCCATCCATCCATTTTCTTAGTTGCTTATCCTCACCAGGGTCACGGGAGAGCTGGAGCCTATCCCAGCTGTCAACGGGCAGGAGGCGGGGTACACCCTGAAAGGGTTGCCAGCCAATTACAGGGCATATCGAGACAAACAGCCACACTCACAACAACACTTAGGGGCAATTTAGAGTGTCCAATTAATGTTGCATGTTTTTGGGAAACCGGAGGAAACCCACGCTGGCACGGGGTGAACATGCAAACTCCACAGACGGCGGGTCCGGGATTGAACTTGGGACCTCAGAACTGTATGGCCAACACTAATCGGTTCCGCTACCGTACCGCCAGGCATAATTCGTTAAAAAAAAAAAAAAGTAGTATTGTAAATTGTGTATTTTTTTTTCCATACAAAAACTAGAAACCGTAATGATTACATGAAGTAGAAAAAAAAACCACTCTCCACAATGTATAAATACACACTATTATGCGGTGCCTTTATGTTGACGAACAGCGATTCCGTAACATTTAGTATTTCAGTGCAAATCCACAGACTCAATCTGAAGCATTTAAAATGTTTTTATTGTGAGGTGAGTGCCAAGTCAATTAAATAATTACAGATCTGCAATGGGCTTGTGGGGCCAATATGGATATTTGACAGTGTCCAACTTTGTCTCAGGGAAGGTGTTGTTGAGATCTTCAATGGTCATCTGGTCGAAGGGGATCATATTCTTAAACTTATCCAACTGTGAGGGAACATGAAAGGAAAGAAAAGAAAAGAAAAAGACAAAAGAAAGATGTACATAAAAAATGTCTTCACGATACCCTTGCGGTATTTTAACAACAATAATCACCTCCGCCTCATACTGAGCGATGCGAGCTTTTGAAGCTTCAATGTAAGATGTGGCATCTTTGTCCTGGTCACGCCAATGTCAAGAATTAAATGAGATAAGAAATGCATGTAACAGAAGACTCAATTCCAATAAATGGGGATCTCTTTTTTAATGTTTGGTGATGGCAATATTTGTGAACACTTACAGCTTCTGCCTCCTGCTCATTGATGGCACTGGTCTGCGTATCAACAGGCTGAGGGATCTGCAGCGCTTTAAACTATGAATAAGACAACGATGCAATCAGGAACACAACCAATTCTAGTTCATTGAAATCATTCAGAAAAGCTCAAAGTTGTCATCCAGATGTTGGCTTGCTTAATTTACCTTCTTCTCAAACTCATCGACCATCCCAGCTTTGGCCACAGCACTCTTGTAATAGCTCCAGTCAATGGCCATGGGAGACTCCGGCAAGGAAGCCAGTCTAGTCAGGCAAGAGTGTAAAAACACAGGAATGAGCACTGCTGGGGTTTAGTTAGAAAGCAACATTCAAACAAAATGGAATTTTTCACAAATGTGGAAACTGAGCTGAATTTACAACTAATGTTGGCAGAATATCACAATTTAATAATACTGTAAGGCATTACACTTTCAGTATGTAGCTCTTTTCAAGCCACTCAGACACTTCACAATCATTGTCTCCTCAGTCACAACGTGGTGGTGGAAAGGTACTTGTGTAGCCATAGCTGCCCTGGGCCAGTCTCATGGAAGTGTGGTACTGTACCAAAAGGACAACCACACTCATTTAAGTTGTCACACACCGAACTGGCCCTCATTTCAGCTAGCACTCTACAACACTTTTTCTGAGGGTGTTAAAAGAACTTGAGACTTTTTTTGGAATAAACACAAAGACAAGATTGCTTTCTCACTTATTTTGTCAAATAGATTTGCCAAAACAGTAGCAAACACACTCATTCATTTCATACTACCGCATTTTCCTGATACTTTTTTTGAACGGCCTGTTTTCCAATGCGGTTAAAATGTTTTTGTTTTGGGTTTTTTTGCTAGCGGCTATGAAATTACTGATTGTTGTCCAACTTTGAGCAACCTATGTAAGACTCTGAAATAAACAATAATCATCTTAATGAGGACCTGATGAAAGAAAAATATCTTACATGTCTTGGACAATTGGCTACATACCAGGCTACAATATTGCAATCCCAGATATTACATTCTCACTCCGTAACGGTTAACCAACCAAGACACTGCTAATGTTGCACTGGTGCTAGAATCAATGCTAACAATGTTCATTGTTGTGCTCAGTGCTTTCACTAACATTTTAAAGATCTATGTGTCGTATGGAATAAGGAAAGAGAGAGCAAAGATTGAAGAGTAACAAAACAAGACTTAGCGATAAAGTGTAAATGCGATGAAATTTAACTGACTTAGCAGAAATTGCATCACTCCGGGTCTTGAGGGCATTAAACATGCCCCTCTGGTTGGGTGGGACACGCTCAGCAAATGCCACCCAGTCGACGGCCTTCAGGGCTACACGGCGGGCTGCCATCTTGACAATCTGAAATATACAACGGAAGACATCAAAGGAAGATAGATAACAGAAGATCATACAAGCATTGAAATGTTCACGCATCTTTTAATATAGACTTAAAGGAAATTTTAAAGACACTTCTCAATCTCATATCGAAGTCAGTAATCACAGTACACCACCCAAATATGGCATTCCATTTTCTACAGGAATAAACTATGTCTAATTTAAAATGAGTGTATCGCAGACATGATATTTTCCTCAAAATTTGTAAACCATGTGAGGATTTCAATACTGCTGAGATTAAGCGGACATCAAACTGCTCATTTCAAAGCTGACAGTAGGTGTTTCTTGAAATGTATTTAACCGAAGCACATGTTTTTAATCATCTTTCACCGCTCACTGCTTGGGAATTAATCATTAGTGTTGGGACAGACGCATGTCAGTTGTACGATCAAATGTAAAATCTACCAAAATACTAAAGTTTTCAATGTCAACAAAACAGGAGAAATAATTGTACTTTTGCCACATTTCGTGCATCGTCCTTGGTATGAAAACGAAATTGGCTGCAAAAGGACTTAGCACCAGCTACAATTGCTAGCTTGCTAGCCAAGGTCAGAGAAGACTTTTTCTCACCCCAAGGTTTCGACTAAACATCGACCGACAACAAATCCACATTTTCGACGAAAACACTTGCAGAAAGCCTCTCTATTGCATACAAATATAGCTTTATGTAACTTCATTGAATAGGAGCAGACGACAGAGTACTCACCTCGCTTCACGCGTCTGTGACAGACAGCAGGACGCAGGAGCGGAAGTGCTTCTTGATTGAACCAAACGGGTCTGTACTGAGCCAATCACCATCGCCTCCTACTGGTCAAACAGGAAAACAACAACCTTGCCTTCTGACGCGTGAGCACACGGTACAGTATTTATGGAAACAGCAATGGCCACAACTGCGTTTTCAAGGTGAGATTAATAATAACAATAGTATAAATGATCATTAAAAAGAAATAAAAAAACACGGCAGGTGATGAAAAATATGTCACCTTGCTGATTTTAATAATAATGTACAGTAATAATTCTTTCGTGTTTGAAGTTAATTTTTTATTTATTTACAATTAAGTAACCAATTATTTATTTACATTTTACAAATTTAAATGTAAGTATTTTTATGTTCGTGTCCCGTATCATGATATACAATAAGCAAAAGAATCAGTTATTATTAAAATGATTATAGATGTCGTTAATGTACATTTGATTTTTTTTCTAAAAGCATTTTTGATACTATTTTATTTGATTATTTATGCTCCATACATTAATCAGTTATTTATTGTTATTAATCAATACAAATAGATTAAGGTTCATTCATAGTTTTTAAGTAACCAAACATAAGAAATAATGACTAGATGAAAGAAAAAAATGAAAGTATTCATGATGACTTTTTTCATTGTATTATCTACGAATTATAATTTAATTAAAATAATTCATTTACTTAAAACTAATTAACCTTGAGCTCACCACAACACAACCAGGACTGTTTGTGAAATATAGTGTCTCATGTATATCCTCACCTGGCCAGAGTTATCCAAATGTGTAGATTAATTGCAAACGTCTATGCACTTGAAATGTTTACAGTATATATATTTTAGGTTTGTTTGGTTTCATTTTAAACACCAATCGGTGTAAACTGTTCCCTAGATAATATTGTGGCCCGTGAGTACTGTCCTGTCTTCATTAATGAAATTTAGGAACATGAAGAATTTACATTTGACAAATCGCTTTGAATATACAAAAGTTTTCTCCTCAGTTTGCATATTTTACAGCAGGGTTATTCACCAAATTTCCAGTTTACCTTGACACTTTAAGACGGAGAAATGTCCACATCAATTGAGCTTAACTTAAAATAACACTACACGCAGTCTCCTGTGACAACAACATTAAAATACAAAAGAGATTCGGGTTTTGTACGTTTATTTACATCTTTCATATGTAAGAAGTGTACACAGTACATATAGAAAAGATTCAATAAATACAAACATCCTGCTGTTTCTCGAGCGAGACTGCGGGACATTTTTATCTACATTTACAGCAAAATAGGATAAAATTCGATAGTAATCCTCATAAAGGCCACGCTGTGAGAGTAAACGAATTTGATACACACGTAATATAAATTGTCTCTGTTGACAACTCTGTGATAAGTAAAATAAACACTTGAAGAAGATGGTGACACTTGATGCTGGCTCTCTTTGATATATGCTAAGTCACCTAACCACGCGTGCCCCACAAATGCATACATTTGTAGACGTCCAACAATGCAGTTTCAGTTATGGAGGTACCGGTAAGAAGATTTGTCAAAATATAAGATCGTTTTTTTTTTAAAAAAAAAAAAAAGTTTTTCAGCTGGAAATACTTATTGTGCCTTTGAGTGATTTTGCAACCGACTGTCCTGAAAACTTGGATTTCCCGGGAATTTACTAAGACAAATAGTACATCCCGTAGGTGACAGGTCCACCAAAGAGTCCAGGCACCGGCAGACTGGTCCGGGGGAAGGGGTTCGAGCCGGGCCCCCATGATGCCGAGCCCTGCATGTGCGCGCCGAGGGGGAAAGGCAGCGCGAAGGCCGACAGGACGGGTTTGGAGGCCAACTTCAGCTTCTCCAGCTCGGCTTCCTGCAGCCTCTTGGCTTTGGCTCTGCGATTCTGGAACCAGATCTTCACCTGGGTCTCGGTCAAGTTGAGCGAGCTGGAGAACTCGGCTCTCTCGGCGATGGAGAGGTACTGCTTCTGGCGGAACTTGCGCTCCAGGGCCAGCAGCTGAGAGGTTGTGAAGGGTGTGCGAGGTTTGCGGTTGTTTTTGTGCTTGCGGAGAGTGCACTGAGATGGGCTGGAGCTACCTGGGAAGGACACAAAGAAAACAGAGATATATGTTATGGTACCGATGGGTGGGGAGCCCGTAATACATTTAACCTATTGCATACTGATGCTCCAGGATATGTGCTTTTAAGAATGTTAATGAGTCAGTGATGGGCATGTTTTCAGTGTCGTATTTTCTGGACGATGAAAGGAGGGGAAAATTAGAGACCGCCATCTGAAAAATAAAATTATTAAAAGCAAATTCTTGCTAAAGTCACCATCACGGCTTAGTTTCTTTTCCGTTCAATTATTTTTGGTATACGTTGATAATTTTGCTGTCATCTCTTGTCCAGCCCCACCCCAAACCAATAAGCGTTCTATAAATATTTTAGTATACTATCAGCAGCCGGATTTAACTGATGCGAAACAGAGTAAACTATATTAAAAGTCAGTCAGGATGAGTCTCATCGTGAAAGGGTTTCGCGACATCGCACCAGAAACCGGCCTTCAAATGATAAACGAGAGTACAACGAACGCACAGAACCAGCCATTCAGTGGCGTTTTGTCCTTACGAGGGGTTGACGGGAAGGTGCTGGTCTGGAACCAAGTGCCGTGATCGCTGTCAGCCGACTGCGGGGCGTCCTCGGTCGCGCTGCTGCGAGCAGCGGGCGAGCCCTCAGCGGCGTAAAAAGTCCTCGGAGAGAAGTGCGGGGCCGGCTCCAAACAAGTCCGACAGGCGTCCGTCTTGGAAATCAAAGCCTCCACGCTGAACGGGAGGCGGCTTCTCTCCTGCTCCTTGGGCTGGGCGTCGTCCGTGTCCTCTTCGGCGTCCCGGGACGGCGAGCCCCGCGCTGCGTTCATCTTGAGGCGAGGCGATGGGGGCCACGCACCTCCCGGTCGATCGCGATGAGTTCAGTGACAGAGAAGGAGACGCGCACTTAACTTTCACGCGGAGGAAGAGGTGTGTTTCTCCTGCTCGCCCCCGCCAATCAGATGGCTAATTGGGGCTCGGTCGCGATTTGATTGGCTCAAGGCCTTCTAAGGAACATCAAGAGGAGTAATTCATCATCCCAGCCCGTGCTGCCAGAGGCCATTCGGGGTCCTCGCAAAGTAGCTTAGGCCAATTTTAGTGGAATTAACCAGTGGCGAAGACACTTCCCACCATTTCTATGATTCATTAGCCGGACACTCAATCTGCAGCACTCGCTCAAGTGGCACTCTCACGTCTGCATCCAAATCAACACACAAGAATGCACTCTTGTAATGTGTGCTGTGATCACTGCACTAACCACATGATGAATAACATACAAAAAACAAAAAAACAAAAAAAACTAAATGTTTAACGCATGTATCACACGAACGTGACAACTCGTGACCTTTTTCCAAGAAGGAATCACCTATAGACTAAAAGTTATCCCTTTATCAGAGAAAATCAAATTAAACAAGTCCACAGAGAGCGACCATGATTGGGTCCAACACTTGCTGTATCGCAGCAATTTAAGGCCTGTCACGATCCTTTCTGGCTTCACAATGGCCTCGCTGAGAAGCAACAGGCCTTTTTTCTTTTCCGTCTTCCTCCAGCTCGTCTATTTAATAAGCCAGAAGACAAGCTGTGTTTAGCAGGCGCCAGGCTCGGCTGGATCTCAAAGGGAGACACCTCGGGGAGAAACTTTGGTGCAACCCCACTAAACCGGTTGTCCCCAAATATTTCAGCACACTTCCCAACCAGCCTGGACGTGTAATTGATCTTTTTTGTTTAAAACTCACAGCAACATTATTTGGAGTTTAGGACTTTGGTCTAAAAATCCTTTTCATCATTAAATAATAAAAGAACCATCAGCATCTACCTGTCATCCATTCTGTCCAATACATGCATTCTTTGAAGCTTGTTGTTGTAGTTGACGGAAGTCATTTTGAAAGTCTCTATTTGATGGTCAAAATGATAAATTTAACATTATTGGGAATTATTATGCTGTATTTTATCCGGCGTAAAAATTGTGCCAAACATATATGTGCGTTCATCTGAGATGACACGCTGTGGTGACCCCGAACGGGACAAGCTGAAAGTAAGCTCCATTTTAGAAGATTTTTTAAAGTGAACCTATCTTATAATCCATCAAAGACAAAAATAAAAACAGGCAAATGAATTATTATTTTTTAATAAAATAATTGTTTATACACAGGCGGCATAGTGGACATTTGCCTCACAGTTGTGGACCCAGATGGATTTTGCATCTCCAGGCATTCCAGTTTCCTGCGGCTTCCCCAAATCATGCATGTGAGGTTGATTGAAGACTTCAAATTTGCCTATAAGTCCAAATGTGTGCGCAAATGGTTGTTTACATGTCCCGTACGACTAACAGGCGACCTCTCGCTCAGAGTCATCTGGGTTAGGCGCCAGCACACCCACGACCCTTCTGAGGATAGGCGGTATGGAAAATAGATGGACAGCTATTTATACACAATGTTCCTGTATTGCCACCATCATACAAAGTAGCTTCTTGAAATGAATAGTCATAACTTATGCGATAGCCCCTCAACTGAAAATGTGAGGGCCACAGCTTTTGATTGGTGACCCAACATCAGTCGATCCTCATGCTGATTTCCTTTGCTTTATTTCTATTTGACAAAGTCAGATGTCTCTCTCAGCACGCTGGGGCCTCTTGTTACCCACATGGTTTGGGTTTATGTCTCATGCGGGCCCCTCCATCTATCTGGTGCATACAGGTATACCTAGTGATCTCAGCACAGAACAAGTTCTCCTCCCTCCTCCCCTGAATGTCTGGTGTCCGGTGGCCCAAAAATACATCTGTGCAAAAGTGTGCAGAGGAATAAGCCATGTCAGAAGATGTTAGTGAGTTTGAAAGCAGGTTTGTGCTTCAAGGTCAGTGCAAGCATGAGAGGAAGCATGTTTCCTTCAGCAGGAGTCACAAACGGAAAACCATTCGAATGCTTACAGAGCACTCACTGGCCCCTTTTCAAAGCACACTTGTACGATTCACTGAAATCCGATTCAAAAGAAGCATCAAAACTTGGCATTTTATAAGGGCAATAATCTTTTTGGACAGGTTCAAATTTAATTTAATTCACAATGGTGATGATTGCGGTTCTCCTATGCTGTGCAGAAAGGGGATTTCAGGTTTTTTTTTAATCGTAAGTTTAGTCAAAACCCGAGTGATGCAAAGCGCTTTTTCACCACTCCAAACTATAAAACGGCAATAATAAATATGCCGGTTGCTTAAAGCAAGAGTGTGCGACGGGTCGATCACAGCTGTGATGTTACATTTAATACCTTTTCATACATGAAAGCTTCATTTTGGTCCCTTCCAAATCGTATGAGGTGTCTGTCAAGGAGCTGATCCTGACGTTGCACAACATTTGCGAATGTATCATTAATTTTCATTTGACATAACTTGATCCAAGCCAGAGCAGAATTACTTTGGTCATAGTTTTTAAAACCTGGAATTGACTTTTTTTTTTGCCAAGCCACTTCCTTAGAATCAACAACTAGTTTTGCCTGGCTGAACTGAAAGAAGAAAAGCTGCAGTTGTTTATTTATTTATTTGCACTATAATGTAAAGACAGTCAAAGTATTCTGCAGTGATATTAATGTGTTTTGAGCAATACACGATTATGACTATGTAAAACAATAATCATCAGAAAAAGTAATAAGAAGGGCTTATTACTTTTGATTCCATCCTAAACAAAAATATTATTGTTGTGTCAATAAAATTGGAGGATGTTTCTTGGGCATAGAGCATCTTTCATGGAAGTCTCAGAAACAAGACAAGTTGGCAAGTTAACCCGAGGACATTTATGAGGCTGTGAATGTCACACTGTGGTCACATTCACAAGCGCAAGAATGCTGTCGCCATTTAATTTCGCTCTCAGAGCTCAAAGCTGTGATGGAGCAGGGACAAACATAGCAACATCATCAATTTTCATTTTTATATATACTAAAATCTTGACAGGATCAAAACCAGCAACTGAATAACTGTGGTCTTAAAAAACAATTTGGTGTGTCCCCCCCCCCCCTTTTTTTTTTCTTCCACAATAAAATCGATAACATCAAGAGTGTGTCTGGAACATTTCAAACAATATTAATTTGTGTGGAATTCAGATTAAGTCAAATGATTAAAAACAAATTTACAAATGATTAAAAACATTTTAAAATGTCAACTATATCTGGTTTGAATGAAACATTTATTCTTGATCCTCATTTGTGGCTATTGAGAGGGAAGTATAATAATCATCACAGTAATTGCATAAAAGTTGCCACAGATGAATTACTTTGATCACTATTAATGTGTATTAAGTGCCCAAAATGGACATGAGCAGTAGTGTTAAATATGCAACTTTCTTGCAGGACTGCATATTCAGTTCAATTTTAACATGTTGATACTTTAGAAAAAAAATGTAAAAAAAAAACTTTTCCTGTCAGTGTAAGTGCTGTCACATGGTTGCAGTGAATGGGCACCGCTCGTCTTATAACGATAACGTTATTGCGGGCTCCAAAGGTCAAAACAAATGCGCGTGCTTGAATCTGGTGAGATTACAATTTCAAAGTGTTCCCCATGTGAAGGGGAACAATGGGGTGGGTGGGGAGTTAAAAAAGCTGCTCTCTTTCAAATAAACAAGCATGGGTTGACTCTGAATGAGACTGCTCGGGAGCAGCCGCATCGGTTCTCAGAGGTTTGGGAGCAGCCACCCTCTTCCTCCTCCTCCTCTTCCTCAGCTTCTACACAGAGTAAACACAAACAACCTGATGGAGCCTTATAAGCATGATTCAGTACTTTGGTTCACTTCTTTCAAGCTGCTGGAGCCCGTCCCTGGTTTCCCCTTCCCGTCCTGCTGAATCTAGCATTGACGTTAAAGCAGATGGGGGGTTCCCTTTTTTGTGCTATTGCTTAATGAGCCCGAAAATACAATTGCACTGCTCTGGCTGTGAAGATAGCCTGCAGGCTTGTGTAAATTAGCAGTGTGAGGAAGCCCAGAGGGTTGAGTCTTGCTGAGCCAGCAGAATAGGGAGATACCGTGAGAGGAGCAAATCCCGTTAGGAAAGTGATGCGGAGGAATCACGGTGCGTTTTGGAGCCGACAGCTGCCGACAGGCTCACTTGTTGCTCCGGCGAATCCCGGATCCATGACATAGTTGCGACTTCCTGACACTAGTGAACGGCATCATGCCGCGATACTATCGAAGCTCCAATTCCAGCACGACCCCACAATTGCTTTTTCGAGACGTTACCGTAATCATCACTCAAGTGAATTTCCTACACTTGTGTAAAATTCAAGTGAGGGTGCAGCGGTGAGAATCTCCTAGCATAGCATCTGTCCTCTCATGAGCGCTGGCTGCTCCTTTGACCGCTCCGTTTGGCATCTGCTGCTCGTAGCCTTTCTATATCTGCATTCTAATGCACATATCCTGCTGGGATGTTAACTCTGGTCTTTCCATAATTGATGGCTTCCACACTTCAACCGGGTTCCCCCCCTTGCCCTCTCCCCGCCGATTGTTGGTATATCTCTGTGGTTTGGGGGTCTTTCAGTCAGCCATTGTTCTTTTATGTAGGAATTATAATAGACTATAGTAGGGGGGAGCAAAGAGAAAGAAGCCAGAGAGGAGATAAAAAGAGAGCCAGTGCTGATATTTAGTGAACTCTGAAGGGGGAGTTTTCATTCTCATTCTGCAAGTTTGGCACATGCCTTCTGTTACTAAGTGGCAGTGCATAGACGGAGGGCCTCGCATTTCCCATTCTGTGTCCCCGCTAGGTGCCAAGACTTACAACCCTGCCAGCTGTTGGGCCTTCTATGTAGCTATAGACTTCTCGCCACAGGTGAGCCGCCCAACCCAACTCCCAGTCTCCCCTCCACTCAATAGAGCCTCTTTCAAGTCGTCAATTGTGTGTGTGTGCGCGTATTTATTCACCCCTCACCCAAACCGCAACAACAACAGTAATTTTAAACATCTTGAGTAATGTTTGCAATTGTCTTTCTGTAGCATTTTAAATCATAACTAAGCAGACAGACATCATTTTCAGGATCTCAAGCAGCTGATGGGAAGAAAGTGGATCAGATACATTCAAATTCCGATTTATGTGTAGAGAAACACTGAAACCTTGAAAGACAAACACCCTAGGAGTCGCGAAAACTATATTAAACACAACCATTGTCATGCTCATGATGTCTCGTGATATTGCACAACACCCTGTTATACCTGAGATTAAATAGTTTGCTTTTTTTGGAATTTTTGCAACACCAAATTAAAAAAAAGAAAAAAAAACATGGACATGGACAAATCTGAGGTGGACTAGCATCCCAGAATGAATTGCTTTTGAATGTAGTCATTCCATCATGGTAAATGTGCACAGTACCGTGGTTTGTTCAGCTACTTTGAAATATGTTTGTTGTTTCTCTCAGTCCAGGCTTCAGCGCCTTGTTTTCTTCCTTTGAAATGGGTGGCAGAATCTTCTGTTGTTTACGTTCTCCATTTTTCTCCTGTGTGATGCGAGCTGTTACATATTACTCCTGAGGTGTGGTGCCTCTCCCCTCAAAGGCCTCCACTGTTTCCCCCGAACTGCTGCCAAGCTGGGCTATCTATTCATTTGGTTACTTAAGTGTAATTGCTCCCCTTTGAAGCCTCAGAGAGGCAAATCATTTGCTTTGGCCCCGGGGCAGTAATGGTCACCGAGCCAGCGACCCCCTCCTGGTCCGAGAGCGTCGGAGAGACCGCGAGAGGCCAGAACCCATACAGAGAAGAAATAATACAGCCAGGGCCGCTCAATTTCACCTCCCTTTTCATCCCATTCTTTGAAAAGTTTTTATTAACAACAGCTTTCTCTCTCAAACCGGGGCGCCAGGAGAGGGGGGGGGCACGCAGGGAGGGGCGGCGGTGGTGGCATGAGAGGATATCGGCGGCAGTGGAGGTGGAGAAGGCGGAGGGGGTGCCGGTTCCCCCTGTAGATGTCTGCCGGATTCTCACACACTCTCGTGCTCACTCCCATGCACACATCATCAATAGTGACAGGTCAAGGAGGTACTGAGCCCCCTCCTCGTCCACTCTCCCCCATGGTTCACACCGCTAAACAGAGTCTCGAGTTTCATATACCGCAGGCCTACACACACAGCGAATACATGAATTTATTTACCTTTATATGCACTCACTTGCAACCTTGGACAGGCCGTAGAATTCTATGGTACACAATGAGTCCATTTAATGGTGAAAATTACTACTGTACTCCACTTACTGTAATTGTCACATCTCCAAGAACATCGACAATGCAATCCCTTTAAAGCATAATGGGGGCTGAAACTGTGTACTGGACGACAATTAGAACAGTGCAGCACAGGAAAAACGTTTTCCCATCCATGTAAAAAGGGTGACGTTGTGTGTGTGCCTGCGTGTGTGTGGGTGTGTGTGTTCGCTTTATTGAACCTGAAAAAATCATGGACAGTCATCATGGACACCGAGGTTTTGGCAGGACTCAAATGTCATGTTTCACTAACTTTGCTGCTCCATTCACACTGATTCTGTTTTGCTCTTTTGAGACGCTCTTCGTAAATGGCACACACCCCCATCACAATTGTCCCAGATGCTCATAGTTACTCAGGGTCAACACTGTATATATCAGGTATTTGTACAAATTGGATATATTTTCTGATTAAAAGATGAGATTATTCAGCAGAAAGCACGTAAACATTTTGAAATATTATTTTAAAATAATGATGCAGCAAAGTTAGTGGAACATAAAGTGGGAGTCACTGTCAAAACAAAAAGAAGAACTAGGAAACATATGGTAGGAAGCTGTAATCGGAGGTCGTAACATCTTAATTCAAACATTAATTTCTTTTAAAGAATTGGATTCGTTTCAAGCTCCAGGAGCCAAACCAGTGCAAGCAAGGCATTTTACTAGTATCATTGTGACTTTGAGTTCTTTTAAAGCGAGTCGAGCCAGATGGTAGCAATTCTTGGACGAATTACGGGCTGGTTTGTGCCAAATAGCATACCTTTGGGCTAAGTTTTCAGTGGGCTATAAAAGCCAATAATGTAATTTTAATCTATTTTATCAGGCATCACCCTGCCCTGGCTGCGCTGACACCGGACAAGAATTTGATCTGTTTTGCTTGTTACAGCCTCAGTGCACATTTTCAATATCTGTCCCGCTGTGTGCCTTTGTTTGCTTGACTTTTGCAACAGGATGAAATGTGCAGATATCCGTAGCCATGTTTTCACATATCGGTTCTTTAGTATAAAGGATGAAAAGGTAAAGTAAGATACTAAAGGTTGTGGTCTGTGAATACGTGTGAGGGTTCTTGTGGAATCTCTTAAAAAGCTTGACCTTCCCATCCTGTGCAGTGCAATAAGGACACAGTAGCAAACGCTCCCGAGTGGTCCACCAACAGGGCTATGACTCACCAGTGACCTTGCAATAAGTTTCCAGACTCATTTACAAAGCTTAAGGGACCATCACACAGCCCAGCAATCTATAAGTGACATCCCATGATACTAAACACACTTGAGAACTTAGTGTGAACCAGCATAAAGACACACACGTTACAGAAAACAACAAACCAGCTAGAATGTTCCCACATTAGATCCAAGGAATGTGCGACCACATCAAGGTGGGACAATGGAGGACTTTAGCACAGGTTTTCCATTGTGAAGGTTGTTTGCTTCTTGGCCAATCGCATGCACAACTGGAGGCCTGCTGGGTGGAAATACTTGCACTAATGGCACTACACACTTTTGTAGCAGGAAATGGGGCAGCCACATTGTAACTGCTAAAACAGTGATTAAAAAAAAAACAACTCAAATTGCATCATGATGTGGCGGAGAAAAACAAGTCTGCAAGTGGAGTGACTGACACGCTCTGGGATGTGTAAAAGGATCAGTTTTGTGCAAAGCAAATAAATAAAATCCTCCAAATGTAAGCTAACTAGTAGAGTCCAATTAAAGATCCCAGTATTCACTCCGTTATTTGCTTTTCTGTAGAGTCATTAAGTGTCTCCCTGGTTTAGTTTAATGTCATACAAAGTGCTCTTAATGGGACAAATAATTACCAAAGTTCTGCCTGGCTAAATGTTGGTTGTGGATACTGGGAAGTTCTTTGTACTCAGTAGGGAGGGTCATCATTAAAATTAGGTTTTATTTCACATTGGTAATGAAAAGAATGAATGCCTTGTATAAGACACGATGACTGCTTTTATTTTTCTCAAATCATTGTGGCGCATTAAAAAACATACAAATAAGGATGTTACAAGTGAATTTTATATCCATCCATCCATTCATCCATCCATCCATCCATCCATCCATCCATCCATCCATCCATCCATCCATCCATCCATCCATCCATCCATCCATCCATTTTCTTACCCGCTTCTCCTCACAAGGGTCGTGGGAGCGCTGTAGCCTATCCCACGTGTCAATGGACAGGAGGCAGGGTACACCTTGAACTGGTTGCCGGCCAATCGCAAGGGACATGGAGACAGACAACAGTCGCAATCACAATCACACTTATGGGCAATTGAGAGTGTCCAATTAATATTGCATGTTTTTGGGCTGTAGGAGGAAACCGGAGTGCCCGGAGAAAAGCCACGCAGGCACGGGGAGAACATGCCGACTCCACACAGGCGGGGCAGGGATTTGAACCCCGGTCCTCAAAACTGTGGGCCCAACACTTTTCAGCACATTTTTCTTCTATCTCATTTTAATTTTGCATTGCGCCGTTTGTCAGTCCCACACGAAGTTTCATTCATTTTATTTATATTTGCCTCTAGCAGCGCTTCCAAGGGCAATGGCATCTGCCTTTGAATCATACTTGGGATTTTGAGAGATAGCTAAAAAAATAAAATAAAAATAAAATTAATTTGAATAAATAGTTATGAGCAGGATATTACACAATTTGTGATTTGTATAACATTCCGTTCTAACCTGAGATTTATTCATTTTTTATTTCAGTTTTTTCTCTCCTCTAACCCTAAATTCTGGGTAATTATTCGTTCAAATTGCTCACTTTGCAGCATGAGCAGTGGTAACTACTGTAAGTAAGTATCTTTCGGCTTGTCCCTTTCGGGGTCGCCACAGCGTGTCATCTCAGATGAATGCACATATATGTTTGGCACAATTTTTACGCCGGATGCCCTTCCTGACGCAACCCTTCTCAGGGAGTGGAGGCCCCAGTGGGATATGAACCCACAACCCCTGGTTTACCAAACCAGTGCTCTTACCGCTGAGCTACAGGGCCTCCAGCAGTGGTAACTACTGTAAAAAATGAAATGGGTCCACTCCATACAAATACAGATATCAATGTAAAAATACATCTGACATAGTTCCTTCCCTCTCTTCAAATGTAATGTCCACATTTCAAATGATATAATATAATTATTTTCCAGAGGCTGCTCAGAAAAATAAATCATTCTAGAATATCACTAAGGGAAGGAAAAGAAACTGAGGATTTGTATACCTTTAAGAGTGCTCCTGCGTTCAAGACTTCACTTGAATTTTTAGATTCAAGCAAAACAAAAAAAAATTACATATATATATATATATATATATATATTGTTCGGAGGCAATTTCCAATTTCTAATGTCATAAATAGCAGTACAGTAAATTATTAAACGGACAATTTCTCAATGGACACTCTTGTTTGACCATATGCAGTATTATTGCCACAGCATTAATACTGTTTTTGGGGATAGAAGTCTACTGTGATATATTACATGATTTGAAACATACCTATGAGAGAGAGAGAGAGAGAGAGAGATAGAGAGAGCTATGGAATTTATCCTTAAACTGTGTTTAAATCCGGTTCTTGTTTGCACTTGAATTACAGGACACTTTTGTCATGTCTTGTAAAATGACAATAAAGAATCTTGATCTTAATCATGAATAAACAGATGTAATCTGATTTTACATTGAATGAATTGCAAAAGTGGATAATGGTTTGCTCCCTGGGCTGTAAGCGCACAGCGTGACTTGATTGGGGTGTCTGGAATCACCACATACTGTAATCGCTTCAAACTAGTGATGCCGGCAGCTATTTCATTGGCTAATATGGAAAAGAAAAAAATTGATTTCTTACGTACGGCGCGTCCAAGTCGAAGCATGTTTATTTTCTGCTGCGGTGGTATGACAGCTGAGTTCTATTTATTTATATATATTTATGTACATATTTATGGGGCTGGGGGGTTAAAGTGATCCCAAACCTTTTGTGCACGAGTTAACCGAGTTAGTTGGCTTTTTTCCTAGCCCTATTATACAAGTATCATGTACAGCAATTCACTATTTTGTGGTATCTTTTCTTGTGACACCTGTTGAAACCTACTGAAGATAAAAACATAATTTTCCATAGATAAACTCTAGCGGGCAGGCGCATCTTGTTGTGCAAAACTGACTTTGTCATCAGCAACGGTTGCTTAAAATGACATTAAGGATTGTCTGACTTTTTTTTTTTCACCAAACCTTTTTCCTATTTATTCCCCTTCTTGTTGTAAATTTGCGGTTGTGTGCAAACCTCTAAGGAGCTCCATCTTTGACCTGGCTTGGATGTTTCCAGAGATGTTATGTCTCAAAAATCAAGGAACGGCCAACACTTGACTCGAGTTAACGTTTAGACTTATACAGTTTTCCACTTGTTTTGAATGACTTTAAGGACTTTAACAAAAGTTGGTTTAGAAGTTCTTTTGAAATTACTCGCACTATTTTAGATGTTCTCCTACTGCCTTTTTTTTCAAGTTTTCCATTTAAACATGTGTCCTAATTCTTCATTTTCGACAATAATGCTGGGGGGGGGGAAAGGGAACATGACCATAAGTGACATGCCAGCCGTCACATTGTTTGAGGTTTTTGGCAACGTAATCAAATTTGGGACTGTTTGGAAAGCCAAGGTCATGGTATGCGTCTTTATGCAGAACATATTTAACAACATATCCACTTTAAATGGAAATAAAGAAAAGCATCCAGCGATAAACTACGACTGAAGTGATTTTCTTGAAAAAGAAACATGAAATAAACATCCCCCAGGAGAAATCGTTTCCATGCGTCAATATAAACGTTCCTATTACATTATACAGTTGTCATGTCCTCAACTTTGTTTGTGTTGTCATGTTGCTGCAGGCTTGTTTTTGTGTGTGTGGACGAAAGCCTTCTTGACTTAAGTGTGATTGAAGACATGTGTCCCGTTTTTGGGGGCCAGTGTCTTCTACGGTTGCCCTTTGAAATGACACTGGCTCCATGGGATCATTTGACTTCATGGGGAGGGTTCTCCAGTGGTGAGTCAATCTCCATGTGCCTGGCGGCATGGATCAGCTGTGTGCCTTTAGACCTGTTTGGTGTGTACATCATTGGAAAGGCTTGCAATTGTAAATACAGCACATATGGAAAAAAGAATAACGGGTGAGTTATGAACAGATATCGAGTAGTCGTGAAGTAAAGCCGTGACAATAAGTGAAATTTTGTGCAGTTGTGAGATTTAACTTGACAGTACATATTTTTGTATATTTTATATTGAAAAAGCGCTGAGAACATGTAACCATGGGTAGGTAGATTTAAAAATATGATATATAGTGAACCCCTACATATATTGTGGTTCATCATTTCCGCTGTGATATATTCTTTAGCAACAGTTGGAGACAAGCTTTCCACTAATACTTTCTGTTCCCACACAGCAGAGAAAATATAGTATGTTGTCGTGCTTTGCTCTGTTTGTATGTGTTAGTGCTCCATGTGTGTTGCAACAGGAGTTTTTTTAAGATTTCGAGGCTAATTTAAATTTGTCTGTCTATGGCGTTTCGCATTATAGCTTATGCTGATGTTAAGGTCCTTTTGTTAGATGTGTTAAGGTCTTCAACAACTATATGGTTCGGTTGACTATGTCATCAACAGAATTGATTAGAGAACTGTGCTAACAGGAAAGTTTTTGTTTTGTTTCCTCAAAGTGATGTTGTACAATAGTTTCCCACTTCTTAATGGCGTGAGGACAGGTACTCGCGAATACAGTACTTTAAAAAGTGTGTTTTAAGAGATACTCTATGTGGTTTCTCTGCATCAGATTTTCACCTCTTGGTGGTGGGTCTCCTTCATTTCCCCACTGATAAACTCAGATTCATCGTCCATATTTGAAAGACTAATTTTGAACAATACTTTTTATTTATGGTCCTTACCTTCGATTGAAGTAGGTCTCTACTGAGCAGCGATAACAAAAAGGGTGACAACAGATCAGAACTGCACTTTTCTTGTTCTGGTTTTTACGGGTGGAAAAAAACAAACATAAACAAACAATCCTGGAGCTAAATCTTGTATTATATAATCACGCATATAAAAACACACGCACATGCAGCTCATGACTCAGCTGAGTCTGGTAATTCCCAAACCAACATCCCACAATGGAGCAGTGTTTATACTGCTGCCCTGCGTTCACATCATCAAATTGAAAATTCTGGCTGGCTAAGCAATAAAAGCGACGGCAAGGCCACTTTTCATTGGTACTCGGGGGGAGTCCCTTAAACCAAGGAGGAAGGGAAAATTGATTCTTGGCAAATCATCTTTCATCTGCGCTTGGCACTACTTGGACCGTCAGTCCAATCAGGTTGCTGCCTTTGCTGCCAGCGAGGTCCTAATTCACCGCAGTTTGATTTTGTTTACTTGCTGTATATTTTCCTCCTGGCACACAAGATTGCCCAAATCTGCCAACATTTCAGAAGCACCTTCCTAAAGCGTTCTCCAAATAAAGAGCACCAGATTTAAGTTTTATAGCATGTGCCGTCAACAGGAAGTGCAGGCAGCATGACTTCAGGCCAACGGCTTTAATTTGCTGTCTGCAGAAATTTCGGCTGCGGCAAACTAATTGACCAACACCTCCGGGTGCTTTATCAACACAGGGGAAACGCCACCAACCCAATAAGCAGCCGGCCTTGTAAACCAATCTAGAACTATTGGTCAATTTGAAACGTCTTATTGGCTATTTCACGATTGGTCCCCTTTTCAACTTGACCGAATGTTAATGTTGAATGTTTAGTAATTGGTGGTAGAAAGTCAAGCAACAGTAAGGAACATTTCTTGTTTTTGGATGCGAATGGAGAATGTAAAGACAATACATACAGTACCTAGTGAAAGTATTAGGCCCCCTTTTCAACCTTTTGCCACATTTCGGGCTTCAAACATAAAGATATATATATTTTTTTTTCAAGAATCAACAACAAGTGGGACACAATCGTGAAGTGGAACGAAATTTATTGGATATTTTAAATTTTTTTAACAAATAAAAACCTGAAAAGTGGGGTGTGTGTTATTGGGGCCCCTTGCATTAATACTTTGTAGCGCTACCTTTTGCTGCAATTATAGCTGCAAGTCGCTTGGGGTATGCCTCTTTCAGTTTTGCACATCCATCCATTTTCTTTGCCGCTTATCCTCACAAGCCTCGTGGGGAGTGGTGAAGCCTATCCCAGCTGTCAAGGAGCAGGAGGCGGGGTACAACCTGAGCTGGTTGACAGCCAATCGCAGGCCACACAGAGACAAACAGTCACACTCACAATCACAATCACACATAGGGGCAATTTAGAGTGTCCAATTAATATTGCATGTTTTGAGGATGTGGGAGGAAACCAGAGTGCCCGGAGGAAACCCACGCAGGCACGGGGAGAACATGCAAACTCCACACAGGCGGGTCCGGGATTGAACACAGGACCTCAGGCCAACGCTTTACCAGCTGCTCCGCCGTGCCGCCGTTTTTGCACATCAAGAGACTGAAATTCTTGCCCATTCTTCCTTGCAAAACAGCTCGAGCTGGATGGAGAGTGTTTGTGTACAGTTTGTCTTCAGTTCTGCCCACAGATTGGATTCAATCTTTGACTTGGCCATTTTAATTCACATGTTTGGTGTGTCTCCCAAGTGGCTTGTGGCTTGACTTTTTACGGATATCTTTGAAAAAATGTTTTTCTTTTTGCCACTCTTCCATAAAGGCCAGATTTGTGCAGTGTACGAGTGATTGTTGTCCTATGGACAGACTCTCCCACTTCAGCTGTAGATCTCTGCAGTTCAACCAGAGTGATCATGGACCTCTTGGCTGCATCTCTGATCAGGCTTCTCCTTGTTCGAGGTGAAAGTTTAGAGGGACACCCGGGTCTTGGTAGATTTGCAGTGGTCTGATACTCCTTCCGTTTCAATATGATTGCTTCCACAGTGCTCCTTGAGATGTTTAAAGCTTGGGAAATGTTTTTGTATCCAAATCCAGCTTTAAACTACTCCACAACAGTATCTCGGACCTGCCTGGTGTGTTCCTTGGACTTCATGATGGTCTCTGCACTATAAACAGAACCCTGAGACTATCACAGAGCAGGTGCATTTATACGGAGACTTGATTACACACAGGCGGATTCTATTTATCATCATCAGTCAACATTGGATCCTTTAGAGATCCTCACTGAACCTCTGGAGTGAATTTGCCGCACTGAAAGTAAAGGGGACGAATAGTATTGTATGCCCCACTTTTCAGTTTTTTATTTGCTAAAAAAGTATAAAATATCCAATAAATGTTGTTCCACTTCACGATTGTGTCGCACTTGTTGTTGGTTCTTGACAAAAAATTTTAATTTTATATTTTTATGTTTGAAGCCTGAAATGTGGGGAAAGGTTGAAAGGTTCAAGGGGGCTGAATACTTTCACAAGGCACTGTAAGTTAATTGAACTCACGTGTGTGTCGTCACATTTGCTTGTTCTCATCAGGGTCGGAGGTGAGCTGGAGTCTATCATCATCGCCTCAGTCAAACCTGGTGGTGGTAAGCTACTTGTGTAACCACCGCTAACCTGAGGCAGTCTGACCGAAACGTGGCTGCCATTCTGCCCCTACGGCCCCTCCGACCACCACAAACATCCAGTCACATTCATTCATAGGCAATGCTGGTCTAGAGTCTTGCCAGGGGCACAATGACGATAATGCACTCCCCACGAGATAGTTAATTCTACACAGGTAGGCCTGAGCCGAGATTTGAACACGGTACATCTCGACTGTGAGGCAGATTTGGCAACCATCAGTCCACCATGCTTCTTGCTGTAACATCCATTCGGCAAAACCTGTGCAAGTACTGCAAACAATTGTGAAATTGATGATGGGAGAACAGAACAGAACATTTTATTGACTACGGCTTGTTGTTTATGTTGTTTGAATGGTAAGATTGTATGTTGTGCCAGGCCTTAACTGGCTGCAAGGAGAACATCATCTTCTGTCTACTGCTCACGACAATGTGGCGAGCAAGCAAACGAATACAGAGCGTGCTGATTTTTTTCTCCCCTCCTAAATTGACGATAATTAGATTTCATACCTTGATTTTCTGAATAAGTTGTCAATTTATTTTTGTTTGACATTAGATCACTTTTATTTTCGGCGCCCAATCTTATGTAATGGCTTTTGCTGCATTAACTGAGCATCTCATAATCTCGTGTAGGGTCACTGAGCTTTTAACTTTGGACAAGAAAAATGATGCAGTAAATGCTCTGAGTGGGTGCCACAGGTCGCAGTGATCAAAACCAGCTGCCAATTAACTTAATGACTAAATCTATCACATTCAATTAGAGGGAGTCTACGAGCTGCCAATCCAGCCCTCGGATCACTCGTTAAGCAAAAACACAGACGCAGTGATCGCTTTAGGAGCTGTATCTGTGTCTTTGTGATCCTTATCTGGCAGGCCCTGCATCGTATTTGAAGCAACCCCTCCGCACTCCCCACCCCCGGAACCCTGACGGGTCCCACAGATAAAACACTTTGTGGAAGGGCTCACCTCAAACTCTGGAATCCATCGACCACATTTTGTCTTGCACGGGGGATAAAAGTGCTTGCAATTGCGCCCTGGGAGCATTTAAGAGAAATTCCCTGATGCGTGCGTGACTCTAGAGAGGAGGAGAACAAAATAGGTGATCAACATTTTCGACGTGAAATTGTTCGTGCAAAACAAAACACAAAATGAGAACCACTTTCACTCAATAATGGGACTTTGGCAAAGGGCCTCCCTTCTATTAGTCCCCAGACGAGCAGCTATCTGACAGAGGGGTTGCTCCATGGTCAGTGTCTTTAACCCGGCATGATAACACTTAGCCCAGCCATAAAGAATTGGCCCCTTGAACTGATCCATTAGTGTCTGATCCCTGAGAGGGGACCCGGCAGTGTCTACTGAAACTTGCCAGGAAACCTTGAAAGGAAACAGCATGGCAGACGAGCGGCAAGATCAAAGTAGGTCTCTGCCCTCCTCTTCGTCGGCTCTCCGTCTCTATCTGCGGATTTGACGTGGCCACATAAATCAACATTACCATTATTTCTTGTGTAAATACACGTTTTTACCCCAAAACCTCATCGGCCAATAGAGCATATTATGCATAGGTATAAGGAAAAATAGAAAAATATTCCTTTACATAGGTCACTGATGGTGTAGTGGTACACATGCCTCCCTTTGGTGCAGGCAGTGTCGGTTCAATTCCTGCTCAGTGATGGTGTCAATATGTGCCCTGTGCCTGACTGGCATCCAGTTCAAGGTGTAGTTCAACTTTTGCCCAGTGTTAGCTGGGATATGACCTGACACTCCCATGACCCTTGTGAGGATAAGCAATTGGACAATGATCATGGATGGTTTTACATTGTTGATATATAATGGTAATACCAAATATAAGAAATTTATATACAGCAGAATGTGGTAATTTTGTTTTTCCCGCTCACCCAAGAATCCTGACGCCCTGGCAGACCCCGCCAAATCGTATCATATCTGTTGCTACCTCGTCTGTCTTTTAACAGCATTGGATTTAGGGTCTTGACAAGACGGCAGATTTATTTCCTTTATCGCCACTTAACAGAGCACACAGAATTTGAAGTATGAGACAGCTTTACAAATGAAACTCCTTATGTCTCTTATTAACCCACTTCATAAAACTAGTTCATTTCTTAACATTCACTGAATTGTGTTTTCATACAATACAGCACTGTATATTTTAGGGGTGAGGCTTGATTAAAAAAATCTATCAAATTAATTAGAGGCTTTGTAATTCATCAGTAATCAATCACATTTGAATGATATAATCATATTTTTGCTCAAAAGCAAAGTGCTTAATTTTAAATTGATTTTCGCGGATGACTGAATCGTAATTGTTACAGACAGGAATATTGTTAATGCTGGGAAGATACATTTAATTTAGTTGAATCAAAAACAGCAGAAAAAAAATATTAGAAAAAGATCCCTGGCCAAAATTAAACAGATCTCAAATTTAAAATGCCATTTTATGTTTTTTTGTTGTTTTTTTTACAACAGTATTGCCTTTAAATGGCTTCTGCTTGAAAGGTGAAAAGCTGGATCAGAAGTCTGACCGTTAAAGTGCTTGTGTTGTATAAAAACTACTTTTTGCACAAAACCATGTTTATCAAGGCTTCGATTGGGTATTTTTTTTTTTTAATCAAATTTGCTTCCCAACAGTCCTTTTGTGCCCCCATTTCATCCAATTCCTTTATTTTGGTAGCTGATCTCTGACATGTACCCGGAAATGGTACAGTGACAAAAGCTCCACGTTGTTTTAAAAACAAAACATGATTAAAATGTATTACTTTGTTGAACCAATTAATTTGTTTGTAATTAATTATTCGTGATTAATGCGTTTTAAAATGTTCAAGTCCCACACCAAGATTATTTTTTTACACAAGAAAAATGGTGGTGGTTTTGGTGGGGGGATGGAATAGGTTACTGCCATTTCAATTAATTTCAAAGTGTAAATTGATTTACGAGTAAATTGATTTACGTCCTCGGTGTCATGATCCTGGCATCCTGCCCAGGCTGGGCGTGGCCAGCCAATTAGTTGGCACACATCTGAACCCTGTTTCGGCTGATTACACTCGGTACTTATGGGACACGGGGGACAATTAGTCCTCCACTGGATCGTTGATTCTCATGCCTCGTTCCCGCACTCCTGTATACCTGACTTACCGTGTACCGACCCTCGCATGTTCCCTGACCATCCTAGTAAGCCTGCCTCTTCTGATACTGCTGCTTTTCCTGACTGACTCGCTGATCATTGACCACGGACCGAAAAACGGCTTTCTGTACACTACTTGCTTGCCTCTGGAGTCGTGCATTTGGTTCCACCATCGAGCCCCGCCCCTGACAGAACGATCTGGCCACAACATGGACCCAGCCGACTCCGAAGCCATCCGCCGCCCGTTACAGTTCCAGAGCAGACGGCTGGTTGAGCAGGAGGTTGCTCTTCAGGTAATGAATCATCGTCTCCGTGAGATCTGTGCCCGGCTGGAGCTGTGGCTAGCATCCCAAGCTAGCGTGGCTGCTTCGCCGACGATTGTCACTCCGCCTGTCGCTCCGAGTCCACCCGTTCCGCCTGTTGTGGAGCCCTCCCGTGCCAGCATAACTTCGCTCTCCCGACCGGAACATTTCTCAGGCGACTCAGGCAACGTCAACCCCTTCCTTGCACAGTGCTACCTCCATTTCGAACTGCAGGCGTTCTCTTTCCCCACGGACTGCTCCGGGATCGCCTTTGTCATTTCCTACATGACGGGAAGGGCGGAGGCGTTGGCCACAGCGGAATGGATTCGCAACTCGGAGATCTGCCGTTCATGGACGACGTTCGTCTGCGCGATCACCCAAGTATTCCAGTACGCAGCTCCGGAACACAAGGGGGCGGTCTCACTCATGACAATTCGCCAAGGCCGTCGCCACGTGTCAGACTTTGCTATCGAATTCCGGATCCGGGCCGCCGAGAGCCAGTGGAACGAGGAGGCTCTCCATGACGCCTTCGACCAGGGACTTTCCCCACAGATCCGTGGTCACCTCATTGCCATGGATCTTCCTCTTTCGCTGGACGCCCTCATCGCACTGGCCCTCAAGGTGGATCAGCGCTTGGCCGTGCAGAGGCAGATGGACGGCATGACCGAGGAGGAGATGGAGAGGCTCAGCCTGGTCACTTCCCGGCTGCCCACGTTGCTTACTACGTCGGAACCCATGCATGTGGAGTGGCTCGGCAGCTCAGCGGAGGAGCGCTTACGCCGGTGACGAGAAGGGCGTTGTTTCTACTGTGGTCATCTTGGACACTTCATCCCCCGCTGCATGGTTTGTCCGAAGCGCTCCGACCTGAGGATCTCTACGCCGGTGAGTGTGGGGCACACTGTCGCTGAGTCAGGGCGGTCGCTTTTGCACCTCACCGTAGGAACGGACTCTCACTCATGCCTTGTGATCGCTTTCATTAACTCCGGTTCAGATGCTAACCTAATAAATCCTTGTGTGGTCGAAGCGTTGCGTGCGGCGACCTTCCCCACACAGCGTCTTCGTATTGCTTTAGCCGCCAACGGCAAGTTCCTCAACCAGGTTACACACCGCACAGAAAACTTACGTATGGACTTCCTGGACACGCACACGGAGCGCATTATTTTCCACGTTTTTAACTCTAGCAGCATTGATATAATCCTGGGGAGCCCGTGGCTCAAGAGACACAACCCCCACATTGACTGGGTCACGGGTCGGATAATGGCATGGGGTGAGGACTGTCACAAGCAGTGTCTCGCGGATTCAAGTTGCTGAACTGAGTACCGCTTCCGAATTAGCCATGGTGCCCTCTTGCTACCATGATTTAAAGGAGGTTTTTTCTGAGTCCAAGGCAAAATCTCTGCCGCCGCATCGGCCTTATGACTGGGCTATCGAATTCCTCCCAGGCACCTCACCTCCCAGAGGGAGACTGTTCTCTTTGACAGGACCAGAGCACCAGGCAATGAGGGATTACGTCGAGGAGTCACTGACAACCGGACTCATTCGCCTGTCATCCTCACCAGCCGGTGCATGTTTATTTTTTTTGTTTTTTTTTTTTGTTAAGAAGAAGGATTCCACTTTACGACCCTGCATCGACTCCCGAGGATTGAATGACATCACGGACAAGAACAGGTACCCCTTGCCCTTAATCGCTACGGCATTTGAGCTCCTCCAAGGAGCCTGGATCTTCACCAAGCTGGACTTGCGCAGCGCGTATCATCTAGTGCGGATGCGGGAGGGCGATGAATGGAAGACGGCTTTCAACACTCCCACGGGGCATTACAAGTATCTTGTGATGTGTGATCACAAGATACTTGTAATGCCCTTCTGACTGACCAATGCCCCGGCCGTCTTCCAAAACTTTATTAATGACGTGCTTCAGGAGTTCCTGAACAGAAACGTATTTGTATACCTTGACGACATTCTTATCTTTTCAGCAGACCTGACCTCCCATATCCGACAGGTCAGAGAGGTGCTCCAGCGTCTCTTGCAGCACCAGCCGTTCGTGAAATGGGAGAAGTGCGAGTTCCACCGAGCATCCTTGTCCTTTCTGGGCTTCATCCTGGCAGAAGGGGAGATACGGATGCTTCGGTGGCCCACCCCGCCAGCAGGGGGGACATGCAGAGGTTCATTGGCTTCACAAATTTCTAGAGAAAGTTCATTCGGAACTTTAGCACTGTGGCTGCCCCTCTGCACACCCTCACCTCTCCGCACAACATTTTTGAATGGTCCAGGACCTGCCAGGAGGCCTTCAAGAAACTTAAGGCAAGTTTTACCACTGCACTCATCCTCATTATCCCGGATCCAGATCCCCAGTTCGTGGTGGAGTTGGACGCATCGTACTCGGGAATCGGAGCATTTCTGTCGCAGAGGAGTCCAAAAGATGGAAGGATCCACCCGTGTGCTTTCCTGTCTAAGAAGCTAACCCCGGCAGAGAAAACGGCTATGCAGGAGTGGCAGCACTGGCTGGAGGGCTCACAAGTACCGTTCGTGGTCCTCACCAACCACAAAAACCTAGAGTACCTGAGCACCGCGAAGCAGTTGAACGCCCATCAGGCCAGGTGGGCTGTCTTCTTCACCTGCTTCCGCTTCACTCTGTCCTTCCACCCAGGTTCCAAGAACGGGAAGCCGGACGCCCTCTCACGGATCCACGAGGGGGAGCGCACGGAGTAAGTAGCGGCACCTATCCTGCCAGAGGGGTGCTTTGTGTCCGGCTTCACCTTGGTGGTCGAGTCGCGGGTGAAGGAGGCCCTGGGAGAGACGCCGCCGCCCGCAGATTGTCCGTCTAATTGCCTGTTCGTCGTTCCATCACTTCGGGGAGACGTCGTCAATTGGGCCCATTCAAACAAGACGGTCTGCCACCCGGGTATGGCAAAAACTCATTCTGTGGTCGAACAGAGATTCTGGTGGCCCAACCTCAGGAAAGACGTGAAGGAATTTGTTAATGCCTGCCCGGTGTGTGCGGCCAATAAGACATCCCGTTTATGACCGGTGAGAGAGTTGCGGCCTCTGTTCATCCCTTTCCACCCGTGGTCACACATCGCGTTGGACTTCGTCGCCGGCCTACCTCCCTATCAGGGAAACACAGTTGTGCTGTCTGTAGTGGACCGATTCTCCAAGATGGTTCACTTCGTGCCACTTCCAAAGATCCCATCAGCCAAGCAGACAGCCCAGCTGGCTTTGGACGAGGTCATCCGCTACCACGGGTTCCCCCGGGACATCATCTCGGACAGAGGCCCGCAATTCAGCGCCCGCTTCTGGAAGGAATTCTGCACACTCATCGCTGCTTCAGCTTTTCTAACTTTCGGCCATCATCCGGAGTCTTACGGCCAAACAGAGAGGGTAAATCAGGAAGTAGAGACCCGACTTCGATGGTTAGCATCTAGGGACCAGAGCACGTGGAGTCGGCACCTCAAATGGGTTGAGTACGCCCACAACTCCCTACCCTCCGCCTCAACAGGTATGGCTCCACTCCACGTTGTGCACTGCTATCCTCCCTCTCTGTTTCCCTCATTGGCCACAGACTCCGCGGTGCCGTCAGCCCTGGCAGTGGTACGGCGCTGCAAACGGACCTGGGAGCACATGGGCAACATCTACAAGTCCGCAGCGGACCGCAAGAGAAGAGCCAACCCAGAACTCAGGGTGGGGGAGCGAGTGTGGCTCTCCACCAAGGATCTCCCGCTGCGGATGGAATCCCGCAAACTTGGTCCATTCCCAAATCACTAAAATCATTAACCCGGTCGCCGTGTCACTTAGACTACCCAGGTCGATGAGGGTGCACCCTACGTTCCACGTCGGCAGACTACGCTTGGATCGTCCTACGCCGCGTTCCCGCACTCCCGTATACCTGACCTACCGTGTACCGACCCTCGCCTGTTCCCTGACCATCCTAGTAAGCCTGCCTCCTCTGATACTGCTGCTTTTCCTGACTGACTCGCTGATCATTGACCACGAACCAAATAAAGGCTTTCTGTACACTACCTGCTTGCCTCTGGAGTGCATTTGGGTCCGCCCTTGAGCCTTGTTCGTGACACTCGGTCACTGAAATCGGAGTGCCCGGAGAAAACCCACACAGGCACGGGGAGAACATGCAAATTCCACACAGGCGGGGCCAGGATTGAACCCAG